>NC_092411.1:165933384-166233384 GCF_040894005.1 Engystomops pustulosus | reverse complement strand
CCCACAGACTGCGACTGGTGGAAAACCTGGGCATCGGAAAATTGCTCAGCAGCAACCGGACAAGTGGTTTGTGACTGTGGGAAGGGTCCAGAAAACAGTTCCTCAGAGTATGCCAGTTCAAATGCCAAATTTTCCTGGGAGGGGGCAGACTGGGGGGGAGGAGGCTGAGGTGCAGGAGCTGGAGGAGTGCCGATTTCGGTGACATGGGTGGACTGCGTGGAAGACTGACTGGTGGACAAATTGCTCGAAGCATTGTCGGCAATCCACGACATCACCTGTTCGCACTGTTCTGGCCTCAACAGTGCTCTACCACGAGTCCCAGTAACTTCAGACATGAACCTAGGGAGTGTAGCTCTGCGGCGTTCCCCTGCTCCCTCATCAGCAGGTGGTGTCTCACCCCGCCCAGGACCACGGCCTCTGACCCCTGCAGTAGTTGGACGCCCACGTCCCCGCCCTCGTCCTCTACCCCTAGCCCTCGGGTTAAACATTTTGAAAATGAAAGTTATAACTTTAATTTTTTTTTTAACTTTTTTTTTGTGTTTTTTTTGTGTTTTTTAGTTTTTTTTTGTGTATTTTAGTTTTTAAAACCAAACAATGCTATCCTATTGCTATGGCTATTTTCTAGCCAAGTATGAAAGCACACTGCTATGCCAGATGAGATGACGCTGAGTTATGAAAAAATAAACGTAAAATAAAAAGGAAATGGCAGACTGTGCCTAATTGAAATCCAACCCCTAATAAATTTTCCCACTTCGGTCTTTGCGATGGATATGTGCGTCACTAAGCGCTAAACACAGCGGTCGCAAGTCTCACTCCAAATTCTTGACAATTGGCTAGTAGATGCACTGCAGCAAGGACAGCCACCAGCAGATCAACCAGAAATAAAATATATATAACGCTATTGTAGGCGTAAGTAAGCCGTTTGGATTCTCCTTTGGCTATTTTCTAGCGAAGTATGAAAGCACACTGATGAGATGACGCTGAGTTATGAAAAAATAAACGTAAAATAAAAAGAAACTGCCAGACTGTGCCTAATTGAAATCCAACCCCTAATAAATTTTCCCACTTCGGTCTTTGCGATGGATATGTGCGTCACTAAGCGCTAAACACAGCGGTCGCAAGTCTCACTCCAAATTCCTGACAATTGGCTAGTATATGCACTGCAGCAAGGACAGCCACCAGCAGATCAACCAGAAATAAAATATATATAACGCTATTGTAGGCGTAAGTAAGCCGTTTGGATTCTCCTTTGGCTATTTTCTAGCCAAGTATGAAAGCACACTGATGAGATGACGCTGAGTTATGAAAAAATAAACGTAAAATAAAAAGAAACTGCCAGACTGTGCCTAATTGAAATCCAACCCCTAATAAATTTTCCCACTTCGGTCTTTGCGATGGATATGTGCGTCACTAAGCGCTAAACACAGCGGTCGCAAGTCTCACTCCAAATTTCTGACAATTGGCTAGTATATGCACTGCAGCAAGGACAGCCACCAGCAGATCAACCAGAAATAAAATATATATAACGCTATTGTAGGCGTAAGTAAGCCGTTTGGATTCTCCTTTGGCTATTTTCTAGCGAAGTATGAAAGCACACTGATGAGATGACGCTGAGTTATGAAAAAATAAACGTAAAATAAAAAGAAACTGCCAGACTGTGCCTAATTGAAATCAAACCCCTAATAAATTGTCCCACTTTGGTGTTTGAGGTGGATATGTGTGTCACTAAGAGCTAAACACAACGGTAGCAAGTCCCCCTACAAATTCCTCACAATATGGTACTAGCTGCACTACTAGTGCCAGCAAGCCCAGCCACAAGCAAACAAAAAAAAAAAAAGTATAACGTTATTGTAGCCCTAAGAAGGGCTGTTGGGTTCTTGTTGAATCACTCCTGCCTAACACTATTCTAATAGAACACCCTAACGCTTTCCCTGACCAGCAGCAGCTCTCTCCCTAGCGGCATCCAGACACAGAATGATCCGAGCAGCGCGGGCAGCGGCTAGTCTATCCCAGGGTCACCTGATCTGGCCAGCCAACCAGTATGTTCGCTCATCTCTAGTATTGACCCATAGAATAAAGATAATATGATTATTAGGCTATATGGTGAACACCCAAAAAACAATCCAGTACAGAATTGATGCTTTTCTACTCCTGCCCTCAAAAAAAAGTTCCTAAATTTTCAAGAGCCCAAAATGGTAACACTGGAAAAGGCATCTCATCCCGCAAAAAAAATGCCATCACATGGCCCCAATAACAATAAAGCAAACATTTTATAGCCTAAAAAAGGGATCAATGCGGAAACTAAAATCCTGGCAGCTGCAGGGTGCTCCTTCCCTTGTGTGCCTCGCTGTGCGCCCATAAAACAAGTAACGGCCACATGTGGGGGGTCTATGTACCTGGGAAAATTGCAGAAGAAATTGTAAGGTGGGTTTTTTCTTTATATTTTTTGGAAATGTGTAAATTTTAGGGCTAAATAAACATATAACCAACAAAATTTGTCCATTTTAAATTTCACCTCCATTTTGACTTAACTACTATGAAGATCTCAAGGGGTTAACAATCTTCCTAAAAGCTGTTTCTGATAGTTTGAAGGATGAAATTGGGCATAAATTAATTTAATTAATTTAAATAAGAGCTTGTGTCTGGGGAAGCCCTAGGAGACCATATATGGACAGATGCTGATCTGAACCTGATGACGCGGTCCCTGCTCTCTGCTAACCGACACATCTTTCAAAAGTATTCTCTCTCCAATGTCTGTAGAAGCCATTCAGTATAGCAGGTTCTGGCTATGAAAGTATTTACTATGCAGGACACAGAGCCGGGACAACAAGTGCAGGACGTGGAGGGAAAATCCGGGACAATCTCACAGCTGCCCGTGGCGCGGGGCAGAGGTATAAAAAACGTGACTGTCCCGGCCAAAACCGGGACGGTTGGGAGCTATGCCTGACATGTTCTGCTATAACATGGCTGTCTGGAGATGTTGTATCTTTCACATACACACACAGGCTGCAGGGTGCGTGGCCACCAGCAAGCACATGGAGCAGCCTTTAGACTATTATACAGACTGTCAGTCAAGCACTGGTGGTGTGGCTGTGCCTCTTACTCATGAATACGCTGGACAGCTTGACCATGCTAATGACTCATTGGACATTTCACAGGTCATTTGCATACAGCTTTAGGACTTCATTGCTTAACTTTACAGGCATGTAGAGGGATAATGCTTTCTAATGGCAGTTTATGAAAATATATTTAGATTAGGGGGTTATTTTGCATGACGGGTTCTCTTTAATTCAGCTGCTGGAGGCTCTCTAAAATCCATGTAGAAATTTCACTTGTCAGAGTGTGTGGGCGGAGCTGCTCTCCCGCCAACTAGTTATGCAGTGAAGCGAACAGTGTGCATGATCCCGAGACTCCTTTTCAGATGCTCTGCTACTGGGTAACATTATCTATATATGATCAGGCAGGGAGCAGTGAGATCTTGTCCCATATGCTCTCTGCTACTTGGGATACTGTTCTGTCAGCCTTAGGCTACATTCACACTACCGTATGGAGGACATATATACGGCCGACGTATATACGGCCGATATATGTCCTCCATAGACGGCAATGGGCGCACGGCGCCCTACGGGAGCGGTACGGTGCAGCACACGAGCGGCTCCGTACCCGTGAAAAAGATAGGACCTGTCCTATCTCTACGCGTAATATGGCGCCGTGCGCCATGTGTCCCTATGGAAAGGGGCGGGGGTGAGCTGCACTCACCTCCTCCTCCTCCTCGTTGCCCGCTACGTTATGGTACGGGCGGGCAACGGCAGTGTGAATTTAGCCCTATACAGGTTTGTGGCTAATAGTAGCAGAGAATTTGTAGCTCCCCAGTCTCTCACCTTCCTCCAGCAGCGCTTGGACTTTTCTCGATGTCCGGCTGCTGAATATTCATGAGAGAGAGAAAGCAGTGATCTGGGCTGTGTGCGAGATCAGGGATGAGCAGTGCTTACATTATCTAAAGACTCCCCTGGGTCCCCTGCACTGAACTGTGCATCTGCAGGATGAAGGTACCTGTCACCATGACATGTGGAAGGTGAGGGGATGCATAGTATGTGTAATAGTAGAGAGGGACACATATTTTTTTTTTTTTTTTTAATTTATTTGAAGCATTTTACACATTAAAAAACATGACAAAGGGGATAAATACACCACAATAGGGGTCTGGGCAGCAATACATTAATATATACATAAAATCTAAAGTGCATACGAATAACACTAGATGCCCTAAAAAACAAGATGGTGCAGCAAGGTCATAAAAGTACATAGCACTGATTATATATCAAAATATATACCTACAGTACAACGACATCAACCAGAAAGACACGCTGCCCAACCCCCACTTTAACACGTGTTATAGTTGTTTTTTTACAATTCATACATCATACAAATATATATCAAAACAGGCTATGACATAGAAAAATCTTAATTACCATGCGGATGGTTATTATAATCCGTTGTTGATTCCCGTGGATATACAAATATCCCCTATAGAACAGAAAAGAAAGCATCCCCCGCCCCCTCCCTAACCCAACACTCCCTCCCTTACCCAAAACCCCCAGCCGGGAGAACACCAAAAAAAAGGGAAAAAAGGAAATAAGAGAAAATAGAATGAAAAGAGAAAAGGATAAATATGTTAACAAAATACTAGCGCCTCTCAAAGATCCTGACACCTTTGCCCCCCTACCAACCAGGTCTTTTCCCATGTATGTAGGCGACCACTTCTATGATAGTTAATCCTCTCCCAGGCCTTTACTTTTCTAATCATCTCCAGCCATTCCTTGCTAGATGGACTTTGAGCACTGCCCCATTTTTTTGCAATTCCCAGTCTTGCCAAAAATAAGATTTTGTTGATAATTCGTTTTTTGCAAAGATCCTGCTTATCTAGTTCCAGCACCCCAAGGATAGCAACCTGTACGGACCCGGGTAGGGCTACAGAAAACTTCCCTCCAAAAAGGGCCTATCTCTGGACATGACCAGGCTACATGGATAAAATCCGCTTCAGGTTCCGAGCATCTAAGACATTCGGAGTTTACTCTTAGCTTCATATTATATAACATCTTAGGGGTATAATATAACTGATGCAGAAAATTAAACTGGGTCATCCTGTGATTCCAGGACATATATGAGCAGAAAACTCCTTTATAACAGTTTTTCCAAAATTCCTTAGATACTTTCCCAATGTCCTTTTCCCATTTACTGCAAGATGGAATAGCTACTTTTTCAGCCCAAGCCTGCAAAATTAAATTATATACATGTGATATCACTTTCTTCCTAGTGGTGGAGTTTATTAAGAATTCAATACAAACATTTGTTACTACTGTGAATCTACCCTTATCACTTGTTCTAATATATGCATAATACAATTGAAGAAATTTAAAGAAAAAACTCCTGTCTCCTTCCCCATACTGTGCCCTCATTTCTTCTAAATTTAACATCCGTGTTTCTGAGAAAATTTGTGAAAGGAAAAACAATCCCCTCCCTCTCCAATATTCCTTCTCTGTGACAAGCCTAAACTTCTCAAAATTAAAATTATCCCAAATAGGAGAGAATGGTAATACCCCCTCAAAATTTAATATCTTTTTTAATGCCCGCCACACTTTATCCAATTGAACCGCAATACTTATGTGTCTATACGATGCCTGTGCCAATTCACCACTCTCTAATAATGTGAAAATCGAATCTCTGTGTCCTACACTCAAATTAATTAACTTATGGAATGCACTACAATTCCGTCTAGTGATTAAAATTTTCAATTGAGCTGCAATATAATAGCCAAACATCCATGGGACCCCCAGTCCCCCTTGATCTACCATTCTACACATGATGGAAAATTTCAACCTTGCCCTTTTCCTATTCCAGATCAACTCAGTAAACAGGGAATCTATTAGTTTAAAAATCCTTTTCGGGATCCAGACTGGACAGACCGCCAACGGGTATAATAATTGTGGCAGTAAAATAATTTTAGCAACCCAACTCTATCGGCTCTTGAAAATGGCAATTTTAACCAGTTGGAGATGGTATGTCGCATTTTATTTATGATTGGGATGATATTCAAATCAATAAATCTGGAAGGGTCAGTTGCCACCGTCACCCCCAGATACTTAAATGCCCCATCCGTGTTTAAGACATCCACGTGAATCCCAGGGTCAGAAAATTCCCCATCTAATGGTAATAAAACCGTCTTCTCCCAGTTGATTTTAAGGCCCGAAAAATGTCCAAATTTTGAAACCAGGCTAAAGATTCCCGCCAGCGTGTCATTCAGTTTCCGTATGTAGTAGAGAGAAATGTAGCACACATCCTGTGATGAATTTTAAATGATCATTTATTTCATATTATATATTTCATAATTACAGCTCCACCGGGTTTATGAAAATAAGGTACTTTTTTTTAACAACAGATCATAAAGTTTCCTTGGCGACGTTTCGGTCTGAATCGATCTGAAACTAAATTTGAAAAGTAGAGCAAAATTAACATATATTCTGTTGCTGGCTATGAAACAGTATTTTAAACAATATTGGCGGACATCATAATTAAAGGAAAACAATTTTTGTGTTGTAAGTGTAACAAGAGGTGTAAGATTATAATCAATATGTATAATAAAGTTGGATATTGGTTAGTGATTTAGGAGGTCCAAGAGGTATGGTTGCGTAATTTCTGATGGCTGGAGGGTAGATGGGAAAAAGAACAAGGGTAATCTGGTAAAGATGTTGGAATTATAAGAGATGAAGAGGGAGGCAATGAAGGAGGGCACTTACTGTGGACAGTAGCTGTGTTCCAGTTCGGGTGGAGAGAGAAGGGCCTGTGCCTGTGAGTCACGTGCTTTTAAGCACGGACTGATTGTGTTTGGGCCAGTGAGCGGGCGTGCGGCCGTGAGACCGGAAGTTGGGTCCACGGTGCGTGCGCCACTTTACTGCGCACGCGCGCCGAGGGCGCAATCCACCGCCTGAAGTATCAGGTTGCTGTGGAGACGAGCCACAAGACGCGCAGCACAGGAGCCGCGGCCGGCGCCCCTAACATCGGGGTTGTTCGCACAGCCGCGGCCCCTGCCTGGCCCGATGTTGTAGACAAGATGAAAGTTAGTATCTGAGTTGGCTAGTAGGGAGCATAATATGATTAGATAGTGTGTAGACTCTGAATGAGTGTGTTGTGATTGAGAGGTAACGAAGCAGAATAGGAGTGTGTATATATAGTATAGAGTAAGTAGATCATGTAAAGGAGTTGTAAAGTCATAAGAGTATATTGAGTTAGTTAGGAGAAAGATAGTTAGGAATATGAAGTTATGCATAACAGATTTGTACAAGAGGGAAGTAATAGATGAGGTTTAGTAAGACTATGATGTGTGTATACAGTTACCATAAACCGAAAGTCTATGTGGGGGGTCAGTCCCATAAGATCTTATCCACGAAATAATCTATTTTTTCTGTAAAGCAAAAATAAAACGAATTAGAAACAGAATCTTTCAGAAATGGTCAAAAGATATACATAACATAAAGAAACATTAAGAAACATCATTTTATGAAAATGTTCTATCATAGGCACGATTAAGTCCCTTCGGTTCAATTGTCTGGAGAGTGTGTATCCAGTAGGCTTCTCTTTGACGTAGTAGAGCTGCCCGGTTTCCTCCTCTTCTTGGCATCTCGATTTGTTCGATTACCTGAAATCGTAACTGTGACGGATGGTGGTGGTGGGAATTGAAATGAGCTGGTACAGGAAGTAAATTTTGGTTGGTACGGATGGTAGACTTATGCTTACTTATTCTGTCTTTAATTGGGGTAATTGTTTCTCCAACATACCCTAGTCCGCAGGGACACTTCAACAAATAGACCACAAATTGGGAGTTGCATGTGTAATAACCCTTGATAGGGTAACGTTGTCCAGTTCTAGGGTGGTTGAAGTGTTCACCCTTAATTACTGAGGAACACTGGTTACATTCAAGACACGGAAAAGTTCCTTTTTTGGGAGTTGCAACTTTCATCTTGTCTACAACATCGGGCCAGGCAGGGGCCGCGGCTGTGCGAACAACCCCTATGTTAGGGGCGCCGGCTGCGGCTCGTCTCCACAGCAACCTGATACTTCAGGCGGTGGATCGCGCCCTCGGCGCGCGTGCGCAATAAAGTGGCGCGCATGCACCAAAAATTGGCGCACACGCACCGTGGACCCAACTTCCGGTCTCACGGCCGCGCGCCCGCTCACTGGCCCGAACACAATCAGTCCGTGCTTAAAAGCATGTGACTCACAGGCACAGGCCCTTCTCTCTCCACCCGAACTGGAACACAGCTACTGTCCACAGTAAGTGCCCTCCTTCATTGCCTCCCTCTTCACCTCTTATCATTCCAACATCTTTACCAGATTACCCTTGTTCTTTTTCCCATCCACCCTCCAGCCATCATTCATTACGCAACCATACCTCTTGGACCTCCTAAACCACTAACCAATATCCAACTTTATTCTACATATTGATTATAATCTTACACCTCTTGTTACACTTACAACACAAAAATTGTTTTCCTTTAATTATGATGTCCGCCAATATTGTTTAAAATACTGTTTCATAGCCAGCAACAGAATATATGTTAATTTTGCTCTACTTTTCAAATTTAGTTTCAAATCGTGCTTGACAAAGGTCGATTCAGACCGAAACGTCGCCAAGGAAACTTTATGATCCGTTGTTAAAAAAAAGTACCTTATTTTCATAACCCCGGTGGAGCTGTAATTATGAAATATATGATATGAAATAAATGATAATTTAAAATTCATCACAGGATGTGTGCTACGTTTCTCTCTACTGTCTATTTGGGCTGAGTGCCCGACATAAGCACCATCCATATCCCACAAGGAGTGCGGTACCCCTGTTTCCTGGTCGGTTTCCGTATGGTCATCAAAATATCGTCAGCGTAGAGGGAAATCTTGTCCCCCTCGCCTCCGCTTCCCCATCCCCTAATCCATTCTGCTTGTCTTATCATTATAGCCAAGGGTTCTATATAAAGGGCAAAGAGAAGCCGGGGAGAGGGGACACCCCTGCCGTGTACCGCGAGAGAGAGGGATAGGGTTCGAAAGATCACCATTAACACTTATCCTAGCCAATGGGGCACTATAAAGAGTGCAAACCCCTTTAACAAAATCATTCCCTAGGCCAAACCTTAGAAGTACTTTCCAGAGGAACGACCACTCCACCCTGTCGAAGGCCTTAACGGCGTCCAACGACAGGATGGAGCAGTCCCCCTCTTCTCTGAGTTGTATGTCAGAAAACAGCCTATGCAGGTTATAATCTGTTCCTCTTGCAGGAATGAACCCGTTTTGATCTGGATGTACCAGATCTGTTATGACCCCTCTCCACCTAGAGGCCATAATTTTGGCCAATATTTTTATATCACAATTGAGAAGAGAAATAGGTCTGTAGGCCCCCATATCCATGGGATCTTTACCTTTTTTTAAAAAAAAGTACTATGGAAGCTTCCCTCATTGAATTCGTAATCTGACCCTCCTTAAGTATAACAGAAAAAACTTGAGTCAAGATGGGAATCAGCGCGATACCCAATGATTTATAAAATGCAAATGGTAGTCCGTCTAACCCTGGTGCGGAGTCCATTGGGGCCTCCTCAATGGCTTGCCGGATTTCTTCCCCCGACGCCAGACCCCCCAGCTCCCGCCCCCTATCCTCTGAGAGTCGGGGGAAGGGAATGGCGCCGAGGAAGTCATCCAGATTATCACCCGAGGCGGTCAGTTCTGGTTGGTATATAGAAGAATAAAATTGCCTAAAGGCCTCCAGTATATCCCCTTGTTCCCGAATCACACTTCCCTGTTGATTTTGAATGCAGAAAATTCCCTCCTTTGTACTACCCCTGGAGACTCTGGCTGCTAATAGTTTCCCCGGTTTTCCCCCTTCTGAAAAGTTTTTTTGGCAGGAAAAAAAGATTTTATGTTGTGCCTTCTTTTGGGCAATAGCATTGTAATCCGTCTGGGCTTTAAACAATGCATCCCTATTCTGTAGCGATGAATCTACCGCCACCTGATCTTGCTTCATTCCAACCTCCTTCCTCAATAAATCCTCCTGCCTCCTAAATTGTTTTTTGGCCCATGAAATATCATTATTATACATCCCTCGTATGAATGCCTTCAGCGCATCCCAGACCAATAATGGATCACTATTGCCTCCATTTTGACACCAGAATTCGGTTATTCGTGTCGACATTTTAGCCGCATTGTCCAGGATTATTAACCAGTGGGGATTCAGGCGGAAGGGTTTACCCCGTCTGCCTTCGGTCCTATCTGCCAAATTAACTAACACATTAACCGGCGCGTGATCCGAGAGCACTATTGATTCGTATTTCATCTTCTTAATATAAACCAAAAATTTATCATTTGCCAGACATAAATCAATCCTGGACAAGGTGGAATGTGTTCGGCTAACACAAGAAAATGCTTTTTTATCCTGATATTTAATCCGCCAAACATCTTTAAGATTCCATTCCTCACAAAAATCTTTCAGCCCTATTCTCCTTCCCTCATTTTGAGATCCCTTCATATTCAGCCTGTCCTTTGAATTATCCATACAGGCATTGAAGTCTCCTAAAACCAAAGTCGGGTAGTTCAGCTTATCAGATATAAACCGAATCAAAAGATTCAAAACTTCATATGTGAATAGGGGTGGGGGGAATATAAACAAATGAAAGAATACAACGCATGTTATATAAGTCACAGAAAATAAAAATAAACCTGCCCTGTTTGTCTATTTTGGTCGATAAGATCTTAATATTGACCTTATTATGTATCAGGACGGAGACGCCCCTGGAAAAAACGGATCCATACGCATGCAACCTGGTCAATGCCCATTTTTTATTAAGCCATCCTGATGTTTGCTCTGTTAGATGAGTTTCAATAAGACAGATTATTCCTAGGAGGTGACGAGTAATAACATCTTCCACCATACACCTTTTCTTACAATTGTTTAGCCCCCAACATTCCATGTCAAAAATTGAACTGCCATGTTAATTCAAAGCAGGGGAAAAAATTGAAAAAAATAAAGGAATAAAAGAAAAAAAAAACGAAAAAGAAGAACTAACTCCCGGCTGGGTACCCTCCCCTTACCCCCCACCTTCCCTCCCCCCTGCCCCCCCCTCCCCTCCCCCTCCTACCTGACCTGACCATACTCACAGGTCTCCAAACTCCTGCGTAACCACTCCCCCCCTTCAACGGAGCCCCAAAATAAGAAGCTATAATTATACTTTTATTTCGTTTTGCCGGGAGCCAGCGGCTATACCCCTAAATCAGAACCCCTTTGATTCCAGCCAGCCCACTGCTTCCTCTGCATTCTCAAAGAAATGGGTCTGGTCCTGAAAAACAATTCTCAGGCGGGTTGGATACATCAGAGCAAATTTAATTCCGGCCTCCTTTAAACATTTTTTTACCTCCCGGAATTTAACCCGTTTCTGTTGTGTACTGTAAGAGTAATCTGGGAAAAAAAATACTTTGTTACCATTATACCTGAATTCCTCGTTTCCACAAGAGAATCTAATAATTGCCTCCCTGTCCTGGAAACACAGTAACTTAGCCAATATAGCCCTGGGAGTCGCACCTGGTGGGGGTTTTTTACTGGGTACACGGTGGGCTCTTTCCACTGCGAACAAATTAGAGAACTTCTCCTTGCCTATTACTTCTAACAAACATGTCTGTAGAAAACTTTCGAGCCCCTCTGAGCCCACCTCTTCCGGCAACCCCAAGATTCTGACATTGGATCGGCGGGACCGATCTTCTAAGTCCGTTAGTTTGTCCTTCAAAAATGTATTTTCCCTGAGGATCCCTGCTACCTCTTTTTTAATAGTTTTTGTTTCCACCTCTAGGACCTTGACCTGGGCCACTGTATTTGAGATTTTCTCTCGAATCTTAGTCATCTCTTCCTTTATTAACCCTGTTTCTAAGGTGAGACTACTCACCTGGGTTGCCAGATCCTCTACTGTTATCCCAGTTTTTTGGACGGTGGCTAAAATTTCGGACAGAATAAGACTGGGATTCTCTACCCCCACCGGTATATCTGTCTCCACCGGGCCCTGTACCTCTGACCAATCAACTGCCTCCTGAGTCCCCTTCGCTGTCTGTCTTGTTTTAGTAACTGGGGAGTTCCAGATCTTCTCCAGTCTAGCGGATGTGCCATTCTTAGATCCAGTATGATCTTTGGCTTCCTTGGGGGAACCCCCTCCGGCTGATTTCCGATTTTTAGGCGGCATTTTTGGGGAAAAAGGGCTCCACCCCCAATGTTTCGGACCTCCGATAACTCGTACAGTGTAACGGTTTGATGTATAAATTATCCAATATTACGATTAGATGCTCAAAGAAATAAGATCACTATACATGATGATCAGACAGACAACAATAGTATAAACACCACCAGGATTAGGGAGGTAAAGTAAATAGTTCTTAACCATTAATTCTTAATATTGACCATAACCAGTTAGCTCTTAAATACAGGTTAGAGAATCAGAGGCTCAATTAGTATTTACTCTAAGAGACCACCCCAGGAGAAGAAAAGTTAAGTTAAAGTTAGCCAAGATCAGTCCATAAGCGGGAAAAATTTAGTCCTTGAAAGCTCGTCAAGAAACAAGCTGCCGTCCATACAAACGCAAAATAGAGCCAGCATTAATTTTAGTACACAGTCCCGAATCACTCCAATGAAGCCCAGGAAGGAGGTTAATAAGGGTTAGTCTGGGTTAATACGGATTAATATAGCAGCATAGCGTACCTTTCCAACTAAATCCGTAGGTAATGTAGTGCTGCCAAAAAAAACCCACACTGACTAGTTATAGCAACCACACTTGACAAGCAGACCGAAGTTTAGCAGGCATGTTCTCATAATTTGGACAATAGTAATGCGCAGCAGTAACTCATATCAGACTAAATTGGTGATGATAGCAGTCAAACCTTATCCTTATGATTCAGAAGAACCGACTCACAGACCAGTGACCTTTCCACTTCTTTAAGATGCTTTTGGGTTCATTGGGGTCCGTCCGGGAATTTCTTTGATCTAGGCGGCCGGTCAGCGTACCCACCAGCCACGCTGGCTGACTGCCACTTGACCACGCTGTCTCCTCTGGACGATATCCCAAGGCAGGAAAACCTAGTCCTTAGGCTCCACCAGATATCGCTCCATGGATATATCCCACCGGGTCCAGCGGCCGCCTGCGATGTCCAGCACTAGCAGTGGGGTCCGGTTGTGTGAATTGCTGCCGATAGGACACAGCACTCACGGGCTCCCGGCATATTGTACTGCCAGGATCGCTCCACAGAGAGGGGGTGGAGCGGTAAGCGGCGTCTCACGTCATGTAGATGGTGTATACAGCCATTGGGTATAGTGAGGGGGACATGTAGATGGTGTATACAGCCTGTGGGTATAGTGGGGGGGACATGTAGATGGTGTATACAGCCTGTGGGTATAATGAGGGGGACATGTAGATGTGGTATACAGCCTGTGGGTATAGTGAGGGGGACATGTAGATGGTGTATACAACCTGTGGGTATAGTGTGGGGGACATGTATACAGCCTGTGGGTATAGTGAGGGGGACATGTAGATGGTGTATACAGCCTGTGGGTATAGTGAGGGGGACATGTAGATGGTGTATACAGCCTGTGGGTATAGTGAGGGTGACATGTAGATGGTGTATACAGCCTGTGGGTATAGTGAGGGGGACATGTAGATGGTGTATAGAGCTTGTGGGTATAGTGAGGGACACATATATGCTGGATACAACCTGTGGGTATAGTGTGGGGGACATGTATATGGTGTATAAAGCCTGTGGGTATATTGTGGGGCAGGGGCGTCGCTTGCTCGTGCCCCGGATCTTTTGGCCAGTGCCCCGAATCTCCTCGGGTCAGCAGATCATCTGCCCCGCTGCCCGGGAGATTCCTTCCCTCTCTCATCAAGAGAGAACGACTGCAGGTGCTGCTTTCCCCTGCAAAGACCTAGCATCCGGGAGTTCCAGAGGCTGAAGGACCTGTGATGATGTCATGATCACATGACCTGCAGGGGAAAGCAGTGCACAGAAAGAGAGAGAGCTGCATCAGTGAGGTGAGAAACATGATAGGGACTAGGGAAGGGGGAGAACATTGTGGGCAATGTGGGGCACATTATTTACTGGGGGGACTGTGTGGGCACATTATTTACTGGGGAGACTGTATGGGCACATTATTTACTGGGGGGGCTGTGTGGGTCATATTATTTACTGGGGGGGGCTGTGTGGGTCACATTATTTACTGGGGGGACTGTGTGGGCACATTATTTACTGGGGGGACTGTGTGGGCACATTGTTTACTGGGGGGACTGTGTGGGCACATTATTTACTGGGGGAACTGTGTGGGCACATTATTTACTGGGGGAACTATGTGGGCACATTATTTACTGGGGGGACTGTGTGGGCACATTATTTACTGGGGGGACTGTGTGGGCACATTATTTACTGGGGGGGACTGTGTGGGCACATTATTTACTGGGGGGACTGTGTGGGCACATTATTTACTGGGGGGGGCTGTGTGTGTCACATTATTTACTGGGGGAACTGTGTGGGCACATTATTTACTGGGGGAACTGTGTGGGCACATTATTTACTGGGGGGACTGTGTGGGCACATTATTTACTGGGGGAACTGTGTGGGCACATTATTTACTGGGGGGGCTGTGTGGGGCACATTATTTACTGGGGGGCTGTGTGAGGACATTACTTACTGGGGGGCTGTCTGGGTACATTACTTACTGGGAGTCTGTGTGGGGCACATTATTTACTGGGGGGCTGTATGAGGACACTACTTACTGGGGGGCTGTGTGGGCACGTTACTTACTCGGGGTCTGTGTGGGGCACATTATTTACTGGGGGGCTGTGTGAGGACACTACTTACTGGGGGGCTGTGTGGGTACATTACTTACTGGGAGTCTGTGTGGGGCACATTATTTACTGGGTGCCTGTGTGAGGACACTACTTACTGGGGGGCTGTGTGGGTACATTACTTACTGGGAGTCTGTGTGGGGCACATTATTTACTGGGGGGCTGTATGAGGACACTACTTACTGGGGGGCTGTGTGGGCACATTACTTACTGTGGGTCTGTGTGGGGCACATTATTTACTGGGGGGCTGTGTGAGGACATTACTTACTGGGGGGGCTGTGTGGGGGACATTTCTTGGAGCGTGTTCACACATGTCACTAGGACAGGCCTCGGTTTGATCTTATTTGTGTTTCTAGTAATACACATGTGATGGGTAAAACGCACCTGGTTTTGTTTAAATGCAAGACAAACGTGTGAGCGCTGCCTTACAGTATTTGGGGAGATTGTTAGGGGCGGCAGCAGGATAACACTGCCAGGGAACAAAGATGTAGGAACAATGAGGAACATAAGATGTGGCGATGGGGATTTCTCCTTTGTTCTCTGTAGCTGTATATACCAGAAGTATGTTAAAAATAATAAGAAAAAACACATAGTCTGCTCACCGGATTTTGAATGTAGATATGTCCTCCGTGCTGTAAATCCACTCCTGGACTGGAGATTGTTGTATGGCACTTTGTGGGTTAGGATCCAGCTACAGGAATTCAGACATCAAATCTTTAAAAGTTGAAGAACTTCATGCCTTTATTAGCGGACCTTGGTCGCAAAATACAAAAACTTTCTTCTGGTGTGACAGATTAAAAATACATCAGCAACGCGTTTCAAACGCACTATGCGTCCTTCCTCATGGCTGTATAGTATACAAAAGACACCTCACGGACTAAATAAGAACGGAGGAAGTGGATTACGGTAAGATTATCTCCACCTGTTCATTGTTACACCCTTTCCTCCCCGTGTGTTGTCATATGATTAGAATTAAAACATAAACACATATACTTTTATAAAAACACAAAAACAAACTATATACTTTACTCGGTTATGTCTCTAGAAACTCTGATCATCAAGCTTATAACTGCCCGACCCAATTGATCTGAAAATAATACATACATATAGCGTTACAAATAAACATCTCAAATAGCAACATCATTTTCCATTGGTGCATCAGGAGTAATATAACCTCGATGATTTGCAAGGCATAATTAGATGGTGGACTATTAGTATCTAAACCCCGGCATTCTTTCTATGTGTGTACATGTCCCTAACATATGTCCGTTATGGACGTCACGGACATCTGTTGGTCTTCATTCGCTATCGGCTGAGAGCAAGAGACCAACGCATGCGCGGTGACCATTCCATGTCAAATTGTCTAAGTCTGTGGACAAACGAACAATCCACATTGCCAAAAGCCCATAGACCAAGCACCCGAGAAAACAGACCGGAGAACGAAGCATCCACACCCCCAAAGAACAAACGGGGCCAAACGCACGGACAGAACCCGTACCGAAACGGGGTGTCCGCGCCCCAACCCCCACACCTCGTAAGTCCTACCAATGATAATAAGTTAAATGACAGACATAATAAGTATACATCCCCCGTATCATATATATTCGATGGCCAACTGTAATCATATCTACTACCCGGTGAATTTCAACACTGGGCACGCTAGTTGGTATGCTTTAGTAACAAATTAGAATGATTAATAATGGAACATCAATTCATTTTTGAAATTGAGTCCTGCGGGAAATCTAGTATTAAGGTGGAATATCCAGAAAAACTCTCTGTCTCGCAGTAATCTTTCTTTATCCCCACCTCTGGTATTCGTGTACCAGATTATATCAGGCTCTAACAAGGCCTGTGAACCACACCTGTAGGTTATACAAAAGCCCAGGACCGAAGCCCGGGTGGAGTAGGAGTCCCACTACCAGCCTACCCCTACTCCATGATAAGCAGACCCAGTACGGACATTCCTGATGTGTCCTTGTTAGCTAGACCAACATGGACCAAACAGACTATTCCTGCCTACTATATTTCTGCATTAACCCTTGGGTTACTGCAGACAAATCCAGGGCTTCTACCACCTGCATTTTATCTGCCTGTAAGACAGCGGTTTTCCTGCACAACACCTCTTACTTTCTCACTAAATATATATATATTCTGGCTGAATTGGAAAATAGGGGAAAACCCATGTAATTTTTTTATTTTTTGGAAAAAGAATGACATGGAGCCCCCCTCTTAATAGGGGGTATCCCATGTCAAAAAAAATTGGGAAAAAATGTCGCCTATGAGTCCTCGGGGCAAGACAACTCCCAATGTCCGGGATGTACCCCAGAGGAGGAGGAGGGAGGAGGCTCCCATCTGTTGGACCTGCCAGGAGCCAGGTCATGTTGCAGCCAATTGCCCCAATTCCTCAGAGCCCATGGACTGCAGTTATACCTGAGGGTACTCTCTCTATGCTGCCCCTGTTTACACGGCTACTAGCCCTAACCGTGCTAGTATGCGTCACCTGTGCCGGCTGACTGTGGCAGGTCGTCCCGGGTTGGCCCTGATGGGTGACTTTGATTAATGGCTCTCTCATAGACCACAAGACGTTCACAGGGCACACAATTGGAGTCCTGTGCATTCATGGGGATGTAAAGGACTACCCCACCATAATACATACATGTATCAAAACTCAGTGTGCTGAGGATTATTGGGTGTGTTTGCACAGATATGTGCTACTTCGCATAATACACCCCTCGTTGTCGTTACATCCACAGTAACAACCTCCCACTGAGTAATATCTTTTATAGTAGTGCGTGTGAATTCCGTATTATGAACTTCTCACTACTATTATGTGGCAATGAGCTGCATTGGTGTCAGTTTTAGGAGATAATCTAAAGGCATGCTTCCTCACACATTTACAAGGTCTCTTGTGTCTTGTAGGGTTGCCATATAGATGTTTTAAGACTCCTCTCTTGTCTGTTTTTAGACAGTGATCTAATAGCTATGGGTACTTTTTGAGGGGTTCTGTTCTAAAAACTCGGTCTGTCTCACTTTTAACTATCACCGTTTTCTTGAGATTGGTCCAGAGTTTTTATTTCCCCCTTGGCTAGGGTCTAACTACGGCAATTGTGTGATATAGTGTAGTATCCGGATCATTGGTCTCAGACCCCGCTACAGCTATATGCACTATTAAATAGTTGCTAATGTGTTAGTCACTGGGCGTTAGCCACTGTACACATCCTTGTGGTGGGTGCAGACAGTGAAGACACCCTGCCTATTGCTCAGCTGTTAATAGATCCAAGCTAAGGTACCTTGTAGTTACACTGCCCTTTCACTGCATTTATAGCTTAGTTCTAAATACGGCAGTTGTATAATGGATATAGTCGCTGCTCACACCCTGGTGGTGGGTGCAAATAGCGAAGACACCCTATCCATTGCTCAGCTATTCATTGACCCACGCTAAAGTATCTCTAGCTTGACTGCACTCTCACTGCAGCTAACTAAGATTCCACCAATGCTAGTTCCACATATATAACCCTAGGACCCGACGCGTTTCTTTCGCCACAATTCATCAGGGGTCTCTATTCCTGGCTATTCTAGCTAGGGTATATGTTTCATAGGTCCGTGCTGTGCGCACGTTGGCATGATACTAGCCGCAACGCGCGCTGTTTCAGCCCTGCTTTATTTCAAATCCATGGCTCGTCACCGCTGGCGAGCCCTTCTTAGTATCCAATCAGTTGGCTTAGTGCGTTCAGGGGGTGTGTCGATGCGTCAGCCAGTCAGTGTTTACGGGGAGGTGCCGTCATCACCCAGCACGTCCCACTGGCTATTATCAGCACCGCCTAGTGAATGATGTCGGAGGTTAAGGTAATAAACTTACAGAGAGGTATTAAACCCCCGTTTTCGATCGTACTCAGTTATTTTACAGAGTTATCTGATTATATCTTCTGAGTATTTTTGATTGAGGATTGCTGTATCATGAGACATCTCACTAATATCTTACTGTTATCAAAACGATAAGTGTTATACACCCTCAAGATAGATCATAACTAGATCATCCACTTGATTGATACACATCATGGAAAGGATTGAAAGTGATTGTCACTTGTTTTGTATTATTAGAAATAGCACTGCTTCCAGTGCTTTTATCACAGTATCCTGGTTGTATACTGCAAATGCCTATATGACAGATGGCTTCTAGGTCCAAGGAGGTTCATTTATAGTTGTTCACAGTACAGTCTCTTCATTCATATTTATTAGGTCAGAAAGTATGGGATTGGTATAGAGACAATGGGTATACTCTAGTTAGTAGGTTATTGGGGATGCCTCTTGATATAATTTTGTAGGTGTCATATCAAAACGTGGGGGGTCAGAGGTAAGGGAACACAGACTAATGCCTCCTGGATATCTATATGTCAGTTTGGTATCTCTCTATTCAATAAAACTCGCATAGGAGATGAAATCATTGATTCCATGCGGTTTTATAGAGTTTAGCCTAAATGTCCATTGGGCTTCTTTTCTAAGAATCATCTGGTCCCAGTCTCCCCCTCTCGCTGATGGTCTGATCTCCTCAATGCCTCTAAATGAAATAGAATCTAGACTACCTCGATGGTGTTTCCACATGTGTCTAGCCAATGGGGTATCTTTGTTGTCTCTTATACCAAGTATGTGTTCTTGGATCCTCTTTCTAAGATGTCTAAAGGTTTTTCCGACATAATCTGCCGGGCATGTACATGTTGCAACGTACACCACACCAGTAGTGGAACAGTTTATGAAATCTCGTATCTCAAATTGTTCTGATGTGGCTGCGCTAGTTATCGTTTTACATGGTGTGATCCATTTGCATGCTGAACAATGCCCGCAGCGAAAGGTACCTTTCGGTCTACGTTGTAGCCAATTTTCCTTAGGCTTCAATGGCGGTAGATAGCTATGGACCAGTAGATCTTTGAGGTTTCTACCTCTTCTATAGCTAATTGCTGGGTTAGGGGGAATCATTTGGGCTATCTCCTTGTCGTGTATTAAGATATCCCAATATTTACTGATTATGTCCCTGATCTCTTTATTGTTGCCATCATACGTGCCTATAATGCGAGTTGTTTGTTCTGCACCTCTATCTCTCTCTTTAGCTTTAGGGGTGAGTAGAGATGTTCTCTCCACACTGCAGGCTTGTTGGTACGATTCCTTGAGGATCCGTGAAGGAAATCCTCGACTTTTAAAGCGATCACTGAGGTCTAGGGATTTCTTTTCAAATTCCCGAAAACCACTACAGTTTCTCCGCATACGGAGAAATTGACCCTTAGGGATACCCTTTTTAAGGGAGTATGGATGGCAACTGTCCCAGCGTAATAAGTTATTAGTTGCTGTGGTCTTTCTATATACCGTGGTCGCTAATTCGCCTGATATCATTTTACTGATTTCTAGATCCAGAAAAGTGATCTTATTTTTCTGAATCTCTGACGTAAAACGTAGGCCCAAGTTGTTTCGGTTCAATTCAGTCACAAAGGTCTCAAATTCCTCTGAGGAGGATGTCCAGATTAATAGCACGTCATCTATGAACCTCAGCCATAATAGAATATGTTGTGCCCATTCTTGCATCTCCTCTCCGAAGACAACCCTATCCTCCCAGAGACCGAGGTACAGATTAGCGTATGTAGGGGCACAGGGTGTCCCCATCGCCGTACCTCGGCACTGATGGAAGAAGGTGTCTCCGAAGAGGAAATAATTATGGCTGAGGACATACGTAAGGAGGTCTATCAGAAATTCATTATGTTGATAGTATTGAACCCCCCTCGCTTGAAGGAAGAAGCGTACTGCCTCAATTCCCTTCTCGTGCGGGATCGATGAGTATAGCGCTTCAACGTCTAAGCTGGCTAGGAGATGATTAGCATCTAGCTGGAGTCCCTCTAGTTTTTTGAGGACTTCCATAGAGTCCCTAACATAGGACGGAAGCGCCAATACAAAGGGTCTCAGTACGTTATCTAGATAGCAGCTAGCGTTTTGTGTTAGGTTATTCATTCCTGAGACTATAGGTCTGCCTTTTAGGGGGGGATACCCCTTGTGCACTTTTGGAGTTGAATAAAAAACTGCTATTTTCGGGTGCTTGGGCAGCATAAATTTATATTCTGTCTCAGTAATGAGTTCACGTGCTAGGGCTGAATCCAGAATGTTCTTAAGGACATCTTTGAATTCCTTAGTTGGATTTGCATCCAATTTTTTATAACACTGGACATCTCCGAGGATACACAGACACATATTCTCATACATGTCTCTATCCATACAGACAATGTTCCCACCCTTGTCAGAGGGCTTTATGACAAGGGTGGGATCACTGCGCAAGGAGTTTAGGGCCTCATTATCTTCTTTGTTGAAGTTTCTATGTTGACAACTTTTGGAATTGAGCCCTTTCAGATTGTCTGTCACTAGATCTACAAATAGATCAATTTCTGTGTAATCACCAATTGGAGGGGCTTTGGTGCTTTTAAGTTTGAGTTCTGTGAAAGGACCCTTGCCTACTTCTCTACTTGCCTCAGCAGATAATGATTCCAAGTTTAGAAAGCCCTCTACATCACTTTCTTCTAGACCATGTTCAATACAGTCTTTCTTGTTTTTAATTTGAAAATATTTACGCCACTTCAACTTTCTTGCAAAGAGGTTTATGTCCTTTGTCCATTCAAAGATGTTAGTTTTTACATCAGGGACAAATGACAGCCCTCTCGCAAGCACGTTCATTTCTTGTTTAGTTAGTGTATGGGATGATGATTTATGATTTGGAGGTCGTCTGTTCTTCCTGACTCTGAGGTGGTCTGCCTCTGAGGGGATATGGAGGTGGACCAAGGGGTCGATCTAAAAAATTCCCTCTTTGTCCTCTCCCCCTACCTCTACCTCTACTTCTTCCTCCTCTTTGTTTATTTTTTCCCCTTCCACTGGTAGTATTTTCTGTATCGGAGACCTCTGCTTCAGAGGATGTAATATCTGTGTCTACAGTCTTTGTAGATCTTTTTTGTAAGACTTCATAAACCTTTTTGTCCCTAAAGTCTTGGGTATCTCTTATATATTGCACATGTTTACGTTCTTTAACATGGGCGGTAAATTTGGTTACAGTAGCTTCTAGGATCTTTTCTCTTTTCTCAAAGCTCGGATCTGATGAAAAACTCCTTACTTTGTCTATTGCTATATTCAATTGTGGTAGGAGTTTCTCCAGCTGGATTTTCTCCTCCTCTGCTAGAATTTGCATCAGTCTAAGAGAGCTTTCTGTTGCCTCTTTTTCCCACCTCTCTTTGATGTTAGTTGTTCTTACTCTAGCAGCTGGGAGTAGAGGTATCCTTAGTCCTCTCGGGACGATCTTACTAGCAATATAAGTTTCAAGACTATAGAGTTCCCACCAAGATCGTGTGTGTTCTTTATATAGTGACGTTAATTCATTAAACGCTGTTTTGATTGAGGGCGATTCTGTTTGGAACGATACTGTGCTTTCCGAAAACACCTCTTTGGCTTCATCTAACCATCTGTCATGATTTACATTAACTGCCAGGAATCCTGCCATTCCTATATGTTATAGAACCGATTTTGAGATTATAATATCACTGAAGAAAATCGCGGTGTGTTATTATACAAATAACTCCTGGTATAGATTAATTCACTGTAAATGGAGATATTTTAGAAATAATATATTAAAATATAACTTTTATTGTTATTCTTATAAAATTATTCAGGACTAAACGTACAGACATACATACATGTATCAAAACTCAGTGTGCTGAGGATTATTGGGTGTGTTTGCACAGATATGTGCTACTTCGCATAATACACCCCTCGTTGTCGTTACATCCACAGTAACAACCTCCCACTGAGTAATATCTTTTATAGTAGTGCGTGTGAATTCCGTATTATGAACTTCTCACTACTATTATGTGGCAATGAGCTGCATTGGTGTCAGTTTTAGGAGATAATCTAAAGGCATGCTTCCTCACACATTTACAAGGTCTCTTGTGTCTTGTAGGGTTGCCATATAGATGTTTTAAGACTCCTCTCTTGTCTGTTTTTAGACAGTGATCTAATAGCTATGGGTACTTTTTGAGGGGTTCTGTTCTAAAAACTCGGTCTGTCTCACTTTTAACTATCACCGTTTTCTTGAGATTGGTCCAGAGTTTTTATTTCCCCCTTGGCTAGGGTCTAACTACGGCAATTGTGTGATATAGTGTAGTATCCGGATCATTGGTCTCAGACCCCGCTACAGCTATATGCACTATTAAATAGTTGCTAATGTGTTAGTCACTGGGCGTTAGCCACTGTACACATCCTTGTGGTGGGTGCAGACAGTGAAGACACCCTGCCTATTGCTCAGCTGTTAATAGATCCAAGCTAAGGTACCTTGTAGTTACACTGCCCTTTCACTGCATTTATAGCTTAGTTCTAAATACGGCAGTTGTATAATGGATATAGTCGCTGCTCACACCCTGGTGGTGGGTGCAAATAGCGAAGACACCCTATCCATTGCTCAGCTATTCATTGACCCACGCTAAAGTATCTCTAGCTTGACTGCACTCTCACTGCAGCTAACTAAGATTCCACCAATGCTAGTTCCACATATATAACCCTAGGACCCGACGCGCCAACTGATTGGATACTAAGAAGGGCTCGCCAGCGGTGACGAGCCATGGATTTGAAATAAAGCAGGGCTGAAACAGCGCGCGTTGCGGCTAGTATCATGCCAACGTGCGCACAGCACGGACCTATGAAACATATACCCTAGCTAGAATAGCCAGGAATAGAGACCCCTGATGAATTGTGGCGAAAGAAACGCGTCGGGTCCTAGGGTTATATATGTGGAACTAGCATTGGTGGAATCTTAGTTAGCTGCAGTGAGAGTGCAGTCAAGCTAGAGATACTTTAGCGTGGGTCAATGAATAGCTGAGCAATGGATAGGGTGTCTTCGCTATTTGCACCCACCACCAGGGTGTGAGCAGCGACTATATCCATTATACAACTGCCGTATTTAGAACTAAGCTATAAATGCAGTGAAAGGGCAGTGTAACTACAAGGTACCTTAGCTTGGATCTATTAACAGCTGAGCAATAGGCAGGGTGTCTTCACTGTCTGCACCCACCACAAGGATGTGTACAGTGGCTAACGCCCAGTGACTAACACATTAGCAACTATTTAATAGTGCATATAGCTGTAGCGGGGTCTGAGACCAATGATCCGGATACTACACTATATCACACAATTGCCGTAGTTAGACCCTAGCCAAGGGGGAAATAAAAACTCTGGACCAATCTCAAGAAAACGGTGATAGTTAAAAGTGAGACAGACCGAGTTTTTAGAACAGAACCCCTCAAAAAGTACCCATAGCTATTAGATCACTGTCTAAAAACAGACAAGAGAGGAGTCTTAAAACATCTATATGGCAACCCTACAAGACACAAGAGACCTTGTAAATGTGTGAGGAAGCATGCCTTTAGATTATCTCCTAAAACTGACACCAATGCAGCTCATTGCCACATAATAGTAGTGAGAAGTTCATAATACGGAATTCACACGCACTACTATAAAAGATATTACTCAGTGGGAGGTTGTTACTGTGGATGTAACGACAACGAGGGGTGTATTATGCGAAGTAGCACATATCTGTGCAAACACACCCAATAATCCTCAGCACACTGAGTTTTGATACATGTATGTATGTCTGTACGTTTAGTCCTGAATAATTTTATAAGAATAACAATAAAAGTTATATTTTAATATATTATTTCTAAAATATCTCCATTTACAGTGAATTAATCTATACCAGGAGTTATTTGTATAATAACACACCGCGATTTTCTTCAGTGATATTACCCCACCATAATGCTCAACTTCCAGACCTGTGGAGAGACGCTACATGAGGCGGCGGTTGTCATGAACTTGCCCCATGATCTGATTTTGTGTCAGGACTTCCCCATGTTCTAGACCTTATGATGGGGAAAACAAGAGTTGGACGGCCATTCTCCTGTGTCGTCTGGTCAGGTCTGAGAACCCAAGCCTGATGACCCAGACTTTGGGGTTCCTGCCGTAGGGGTGGCCACCACAGAAGAAGAGGGTAGTGTAATGTCTCCCCTAGATGTTATGGCAGGCGAAACTGAGGAGGTAGTGACAGGGCCACAGTTTCAGATCTGGAGGTGTCCCGTGACAACTTTGGTACTGCACAACTCCAGGACCCCACTCTGGTCCGCGCCAGAGAAAACTTAGTCGAGATTAATGGAGTACCTCAACAGGTGCGGAATAGTTGTTTTCTAGAATGATGGTTAATCAAGAATTGTTGTACCGAGTTGACCAGGTGAAACCCAGGAGCAGTTAATGGTACCTCAGCCATATCGTCAGACGGTATTAGACCTTGCCCTTAAGCATGTGATGGGAGGGCACCTAGGTACCACAAAAACACTGGAACGAATCTTGCAGCGTTTTTATTGGCCTGGAGTGTACAATAGGGTAAAAAGGTATTGTGAAACTTGCCATGAGTGTCAAATACACTTTCGAAGTCCATTGGTACCTCTGCCCATTATTGAGGTACCCTTTGAAAGGGTCGCTATGGATTTGGTGGGTCCGCTGGTTAAATCTGCTCAGGGGCATCAGCATATCTTTGTAGTCCTGGACTATGCTACCCGATATCCTGAGGCCATCCCACTAGGCACACCTCTGCAAAACTAATTGCTAAGGAATTGTTTTCCATGTTTTGCTGGGTGGGAGTGCCCAAGGAGATCCTCACAGATCATGTCGGCTCTTTAATATTAAACAGTTATGCACCTCTGTGTACCATCCTCAGACGGATGGATTGGTAGAACGGTTTAACAAATCTCTAAAGAGTATGCTTAAAAAGGTGGTGAACAGGGATGGGAAGGACTGGGATGTACTGTTGCCTTATTTAATATTTGCCATCCGAGAAGTCCCACAAATCTCTACTGGGTTTTCACCGTTTGAGTTAGTGTATGGCAGACATCCCAGGGGTCTTCTGGACATAGCCAAGGAGACATGGGAACAAGAGCCCACCCCCCACAAAAGTGTAATAGACCATATCGCAGATATGCAGGACAGGGTGGCAGCCGTCATGCCCATTGTCAAGGAACATATGGAGGAGGCACAAAGAACCCAAAGCCGGGTTTATAACAGTGAAAAGGAAAACAAAAACAACAATGGAAGAGGACGGCGCCTTGCATAATAACGTAAAGACAAGTAGGTGCCAAATGTGGTGAGAGAATGGGTCCTCACCTGGTAACCACTTGTGGGTAAGCGGTTTTAATTATCCAATAAGGGGAAGGTTTCTTGTTGTTTGTACAAAAGGTACAATTAAAGGTTACTGCAGCAACTCCTAGGCTCTCTAAAAGACCGGTAGCCAAGGGCACCGTAACGTAAATGATACAAAATGAGAAAAAGAGAGAGAGCCAAGTGGGTGCGCTTGTAACCAAAATTAATGAAAAGAATGAGTAGAATGGAATCTTCAAGTGTAGCAATATTCACAATATTTATTGGTAGCAAAAGATCCAATGGTAACGCGTTTCGGGGAAACTTCGTCAGACCAAAACTGATAAAATACATAAAATAGATAAAATATAGTAAATAAAACACTAATGTTTATACACAGTATAAATTCATTAATACATGTCAAGTTGCAAAGAATAAATAAATAAATACATAGTGTCAAAAATAGCCATGTGATGAATAGCCAGTAGTACATAAAGTATAAAGTTTAAAGTTGGATAACTGTGGTGCATAAGATACGGAAATAGATGGATTGAGAATAAATATTCAAGTAATATACAAAATAGAGTAGTATAGAAATAATAATAATAATAATAATGATAAATAATAATAGTATAGTAGCCTAGAAAAAATAAATAGGATAAAGCCATAAAGAAAGTAATAATGGGATGAATATTGATTATTAGGTAATGAGATTTGAAGGGAAGTGATTAAGTAATTCAAGGTTTACAGATGTGTGAAAGATAATGAAAAAGGATGAAACAAAATGGTAAGGAATGGAATAAAGAATGGTAACAAATGGAAGGGGGATTAGACAGCAATGGTAGGTAGAATAATAGGTAGAAAAGTGTTAATATAAAATGAAGTATATAGGATGTACAATATATAGTGTAAATCAATACTAGGTCAATGAGCATATTAAAGGGAATAGATGACTAAATGATAATAAAATGATAACTGGAATAGATGACTAAATGATAATAAATGTTATCTTAAATAAAAGCTTGAAGTGAAGCTTTGGGGGAGATAAGAAGAGGCACTTACATGAAAAGCGCTGAGTTGCTGCTCAGGCGGTCAGCTGCTGATGTGGGCGCGCGGGGAATCAGACTGTTATATGCACGAGAACGCCGGCGCCTGCGTGTGTGACAGCTTAGAAGCGGCGCATGCGCACTGCGACAAAGTCAGTCGGCGTGCGTCACAAAATGAGATAAGGGAGATCGTGCTAAGTAGAAGATATGCTGACAGACAGCTGATGCTGAAAAAGTGAAGGATAATTGCCAACATAGGCAGTGAGATGTAGAAAAGACACAGTATATGAAGCAATATAAAATAAGGGATAAATGCATAAATACCATAAAGAAGATAAAATTAAAGTAAATGACTATAGATAATACATAGGGGTAAGTAGAATTAATGCATGACAATACCTCGTATGATCCTATAGAATATATATAAAAATATATATATAAAACATATAATATATATTTTTTGGATATAGTGTTAAAATCATGTATTGTAATTTGAGTGGATAGCTAATTCTAGAGGGGGGGGGGGGGGGGGTTGGTAGTTAAAAGATATTTTCGAGGGATTCATTAAGGCCGGCTGGCATGAGGCACTGTAGTTTGTATATCCAGTACATTTCACGTTTCTCTTAGTGGTTGAATTGTGCAGCCAATATATTGCAATTTACATGTGCATTCAATCAGGTAGATGATGAAACTCGAGCTACAGTTAAGAAAACTTTTTATCTCGAACGTCTCTCTAGTGGTCGCAAAAGGAGAAATAGTTATGGTTGAGAATAAATGAAATTGCCCTCAGAATAAAGTTGCTCAGAGCACACAGAGCAACTTTATTCTGAGGGCAATTTCATTTATTCTCAACCATAACTATTTCTCCTTTTGCGACCAGATTTTTCTTCAAAAAAGAGGTACGGCGATGGGGAGCAAATTCGCCCCCAGTTCCGCGAATTTATATGTGGGTCTCTTCGAAGAACAGAACATATTCACTCACTCATCCTACGAAAAATGTGTTGTCTATAAGCGCTATATAGACAATATTTTCATAATCTGGAAAGGGAGTGAGAATGAGGCTCTAGACTTCATTAATGATTTAAATACCAACGAGTGGGGTCTGGAATTCACATCCAATATCGTACCTAACTTTGCCGAATTTCTTGACGTTACGGTCTTTCATACTGACCAGAAAGTCCTGACTAAAACTTACTTTAAATCTGTTGACAGCAACAGTTACCTGGATTTTACAAGCAACCAATTAAAAAAATTGAAAACTAACATACCCTTTGGCCAGTTCAAAAGAATAAGGCGCAATTGCACCTCCAGTGATGATTATAATACACAAAGCACAGTTCTACGAGATAGGTTCAAAGCCAAAGGCTACCCACCTCCCCTTATCTCATCCGCTTGCGCTAAATCAAGTGCCCTAAGTCAAGAGGAATGCCTGAAACTGAGTATAAGGAAGATTGGTGAATCTTTCAACGAAGCCAACTTCATCACCACCTACTCCAATGACGGTAGTAAAATCAAGCACATCCTCAAGAAGCACTGGAATCTATTGCTTCACGACCCATATCTTAAAAAGAGTATCTCATCCAACCCCACCATCACTTTCAGACGACCGCTCACACTAAAGAATATTTTGGCACCAAGCCGGCTACGCACTTCTAAAAAAAACCAAACCAGACATATCATTCTTTCAGAGAGTTCTAGGCAGCTTCAAATGTGGTCACAATCTCTGCAAGTGCTGCGAAACCATCTGCCATAGAAGGTCCGGTTTCCAATCCAATACCACTGGAGAGACGTTCGAGATAAAAAGTTTTCTTAACTGTAGCTCGAGTTTCATCATCTACCTGATTGAATGCACAATTCAATCACTAAGAGAATCGTAGTAACATCACTAATGGTTTTCTCCTTCATAGTGTATCGAGGCATGCGGCCCTCCATCATAAACAAAATTACAAGGAATTCAGTATAACTCCGATTGAACACATCATTCCCTCTACCCCCCAACATTTCAATTATTTAAAGAAACGTGAAATGTACTTGATATACAAAATACAGTGCCTCATGCCAGCCGGCCATAATGAATCCCTCGAAAATATCTTTTAACTACCAACCCCCCCCCCTCTAGAATTAGCTATCCACTCAAATTACAATACATGTCCCCATCCAACCCCCTCATCTCTATGCAATTCTGTAATTTAATTCAATTCATTGGGTCTAATAGTGCATCTAACCCTATTCTACCCTCTCATCTCTACTCAATTCTATTATTTAATGTAATCTAATTTAATTCATTGGGTCTAATAGTGCATCTAACCCCATTAATTATCATGGTGTGTGTATGGTTTCTCCTTCCCTATGTACCTCAATTTTATATCATCAATTTTACTTGTTTAACCCCTTAACGCTGAAGCCACTTTTCACCTTCCTGACATGGCCCATTTTTTCAAATCTTCCCTGTGTGACTATAAATGGTTATAACTTTGAAACGCTTTAACATAGCCAAGTGATTTTAAAATTGTTTTCTCATGACACTTTGTACTTCATGTTTGTTGAAAAATTTTGGTGGTATGTTTTGCATTTATTTATGAGAAAATCAGATATTTGGTGAAAATTTGGAAAAATTCTTGATTTTCAAACTTCAAAATGTTCTACTTTTTCCACACATAGTCATAACAGCAAAAAAAACTTAATAACTAACATTAACCGAATGTCTACTTTATGTGGATATGGTTTTTTATGCATACTCTTATTATTGTAGGATGTTATGGGGCTTTGAACATTAGGTGCGATTTTTCACATTTTCATAAAAACTGCAAAATCCTGCTATTGAGGGACCTGCTCCGGTTTCAAATCACTTTGAGAGTCCTAAATAAAAGTAAAACCCCTTAAATTACCCCATTATAGAAACTACACCCCTCAACGTACATAAAACAACTTTTATGAAGTTTATTAACCCTTTAATTGTTTTACAGGGGTTAAAACAAAATCGGATACAATTTTGAAAGTACATTTTTTTGGCTAAATTAATGTGTTTTTCAAACAATGTACAAATTCTCAGTGGATAAAATACCAAAACGCTCCACAAAATTTGATACCCAATCTCTCCCGCATATAACAATACCCCATATGTGGTGTTAACCTGCTGTAGGGCACACGCCAGGGCATCGAAGGGAAGCTGCGCCATTCAGCGCAGATTATGCATTGTCACTTTTTATTGGCTATACAATCTTTATTTTTTTGGCAATTTGGACATATAAGGGCTTATTTTTTGCGACATGAGATGCACTTTACAAATACTTAATTTTAGTGGGTCATTAGCTTATTGATGAGATTTTATTAACTCTTGAATGTATGGGTGAAAAGAAAATTGTCAATTTTGGTTTCCTTTCTTTTTGTTTTTTTTGGGGGTCGTACATCGTACTCTAAAAATACTATATTATCTTTATTCTATAGGTCACTACGATTACGGTGATACCTCATTTATATAGTTTTTCATTTATTTTTACAATTTTACTGGAAAAAAAGCAATATAGAGGAAATCTCATTTGTTTTTGCATCGCCATCTTTTCGGGGACATAACTTTAACTCCTTAAGGACGCAGCCATTTTACAGCTTAAGGCTCAGTCCCATTTTTTGGATTCTGACCTGCGTCGCTTTATATGGTTATAACTTTTGAACACTGTTACTTATCAAAACGATTCTGAGATCGTTTTTTACCCACATGTTGTATTTCATTTTAGTGGTACATTTTGGCTGATAAGTTTTGCATTTATTTACAAAAAAAAAGAAAATATGATGAATTTTCTGAAAAATTTGCCATTTTTGAAATTTGAAATCATTGCGTTTTCAGGCAGATAGATTTAACACCTAAATAAATTGCTGAATAACATTTCCCATATATCTACTTTACATTTTCACAATTTTTGAAATGTCTGGATAATTTATTTTGATGTCACGCGGCCTACAAATCGAATAGCGCTTTTCCGGATTTTCAGAATTGACTATTTTGGGGATAAATACAGTTTTGAATGAAAATTTACATATTTGGCATCAAACCCCCCCCCCATATAACCAACCCAATTTCAAATCTGCACCCCTCAAGCTATCAGAAACAGATTTTACGAAGATTGTTAACCTCTTGAGATCTTCATAGTAATTACATCAAAATGGAGGCAAAATTTAGAATAGTCAAATTGTGCCGGTTATACGTTCATTTAGCCCTAAAATTTACACATTTGCAAAAGATAAAAATACAAAACCCACCATACAATTTGTTCTACAATTTCTCCCGAGTACAGAGACCCCCCCACATGTGGCCGTGACTTGTTTTATGGGCGCACAGTGAGGCGCAGAAGGGAAGGAGCACCCTGCAGCTGCCAGGATTTTACTTTCCTCATTGGCCTCTTTTGAAGACTGTAAAATTTTCGCTTTTGCGCTATTGGGGCCATGTGATGGCATTTTTTTTGCGGGACGAGATGCTTTTTCCAATGTTACCATTTTGGGGTTGGTATCACCTATTGTTGAACATTTAGGAACTTCTTTTTGAGAGCAGGAGTAGAAAAGCATCAATTCTGTACTGTTTTTTTTACTTTTTTTTTTGTGGTGTTCACCGTATAGACTAATAATCATATTATCTTCATTCTATGGGTCGATACGATAACGGGGATACCAGACACGAATATATTTTCTTGCGTTTTACTAAATTTGTCAAATAAAACCCTATTGTGGGGAAAAATCTATCATTTTTGTATTGCCATCTTCCAAGTGGCATAACATTGTTACGTTTTTGGCTACAGAGCTGGTTGATGGCTTGTTTTTTGCGGGACATGTTGTACTTTGCACCAGTATCATTCTAGAGTACATATGTTTTTTTGATCACTTTTTATAGCATTTTTTGTGGGATTGAATAGGTAAAAATCATAATTTTTGGAGGGTTTATAATAGTTTTTTTTTACAGCGTTCATCGTGCGGGTTCAATAATTATTTATTTTTATTCTACGGGTTGTTACGGACGCAGTGATACTATATATATGTGGGGTTTGTGTTATGATTTAAACTTTTTTTTTAGTTATATGTCTCTTTATATGTTTTGGGGCTTTTGGGCATTTTTGGTGATTTATTACTTTTTTATTGAATAATTTTTTTTTTTACTTTTTCACTTTTTCCACCATGAACAAGCAATCATCTGATTGCTTGTTCATAATAATACCCTGCAATACTTATGTATTGCAGGGCATTATCAGTGTCAGCCTATGCACTTGCGGGGGGGGGGTGGTGTTTGATTCTTGCGAGACGCCCCTAACACGCCGCAGTCAGCGCGACCGCGGCGTGTTATGGGTTAACACCCGCGATCGGAGAAATCTCCGATCGCGAGTGTTAGAGGCGGGTGTCAGCTATAATATATAGCCGACACCCGCAGCTTCTGGCCCCGGCTCCGTTCAGGAGCCGGGGCCAGCAGCTTGAAGTAATAGTACTGCATTTTGCGGGAACGCACCTCCCACCATGCAGTACTATTACGTCAAATGTCGGGAAGGGGTTAATTAATTTATTTACATTCATACATTGATGTTAATTTATCTATTGATTGATTTTAACACTATATCCAAAAAATACTTTTATATGTTTTATATATATATTTTTATATATATTCTGTAGGATCATATGAGGTATTGTCATGCATTAATTCTAGTTACCCCTATGTATTATCTATAGTCATTTACTTTAATTTTATCTTCTTTATGGTATTTATGCATTTATCCCTTATTTTATATTGCTTCATATACTGTGTCTTTTCTACATCTCACTGCCTATGTTGGCAATTATCCTTCACTTTTTCAGCATCAGCTGTCTGTCAGCATATCTTCTACTTAGCACGATCTCCCTTATCTCATTTTGTGACGCGCGCTGACTGACTCTGTCGCAGTGCGCATGCGCCGCTTCTAAGCTGTCACACACGCAGGCGCCGGCGTTCTCGTGCATATAACAGTCTGATTCCCCGCGCGCCCACATCAGCAGCTGACCGCCTGAGCAGCAACTCAGCGCTTTTCATGTAAGTGCCTCTTCTTATCTCCCCCAAAGCTTCACTTCAAGCTTTTATTTAAGATAACATTTATTATCATTTAGTCATCTATTCCAGTTATCATTTTATTATTCTTTCTTCCAAACTTGTAATGTTTATTTTTAACTTGTACTAAGATATATTTGTATCATGTATCATGTAACGAAGATATACGATATCCTAATTCGTAACCGCCCACCTTCCAGGTAGTCAATCGAGGAAACGCTCAAAAGGACTAATTTGAATGCAGACAGATATTCCATGACTAAGAACGACTAGTGCGTTCGAAACGCGTAGGAATTGTTTGGATCAACACTATGGACAAATGAAAATCTGACGAAATAAAAGTCACAAAGATCACTTAAGCTGGCTGGACCCTCAATTTTTTGTACTTAGCCTTTGCAAAACAAGGCGGGTTCCGTGCCGGCGCCTACGTGGTCTGGCCGGTGAGCTGGGATACATTTTTTCTCTTTTCCTCAAGTTTGGATGTTTTGCTTACCGTGCTCACCCCTTCCTGAAGATTGAAGTCCATGATAGTGTTTTTCCATCTATGAACATAGGCAATCAATCTGCTGCTTAGCTTTCCACGTCAGAGGACTGTTGTCATATTATTTCAACTATGAATCGTATGGAAAGAGCAGCGGCGTTTTTTTCCACTACCGCACAAGAAGTGGAACCTGTTCACACGGAAGTAAATAATGAAAAAGGCTTATACAAATTGTTGGAAACAGAAACCATTATTTGGTGGGACAGGACAACATTACAAACATATGTAGATAAGTTGATGATACCACGCGGACTAAGGATCAAAAAAATTCCCTCTACTGTTTATTCCGATGTTTTTGTGAAGAAATGGAACGAGATTTTGTCACAGTGTTCGTTGGATCTTATGAAGCTGATTATAGATGAAGAGGATATCAGATTACAAGAATTACAATCCGAAATTAAACTCATAAAAGAAAAATTGCCGCCTGACAATGCAGAACTCATTTGTGCTGAATCAGACAGACGTATAATGCAATTAGAAGAAAGAATTTCGGTCAATAAAAAGTCCAAATTTCAACGAGATCTACAGGACTATAGTAAAGATGAAGTGTATGAGTGGGGGAGATGGGACAAATCCGCCCATACACCGAAGTCTATTCTCAAACGCCCACAACGAAAAAACAAAAGTAATCAGGAACAGGTGACACCACGAGTCAATTTTACTTCGTCGGACCAAGATTCCACAGAAGGCCAGACCCAAGAGTCAGAAGGGGATTCTCCTGAGAGAGCTTCTCATAAACCAACTTATTACAAAAAATCTCGTAATAAAAAGAAATCAAAAAACGTCGAGGGGGGGGCGTAAACACCACTGAAGGCAAGGAGACTACGGAGCCAAAAGAACAAATAAAGGTATTTGATGTTATGAATCTTTCTAATCGTATAATGACTAAAGATCAAGAAGAACTTCTTTCACGAGGACTTAGACTTTGACTTATATTCTACTCTATGTGATGTAAATAAATTTGAACGTGACATGACAGTTAAAAGACATTTTTTCGATATAGATTTAAATGTTGACCCTACCACAAGTACTAAATCGATGAAGGAGTCTAATGTGTATAAAAATATGTCTTTTTTAGAACAGATGACATTATCTACTTTATACGATCTGGATGACAGATCAAGTCAGAAAATAGATTTAAATCAAGTTACTGACTTTAACATTAAAAATCCCAGGTTTTACCCAATACAATCGAGGTGTGAATCCATGGACCTCTTTTCAGGAACGAGATTTAAAAGAATTACAAAAATCAAAAAGTAATATATCAGATAACCTCTCCCCCAACCTGAGAAAGGCCCTTGGAGAACTTAATAGTTGGGAGGATGTGACCATAAAGATGGCAGACAAAGGGGGTATGGTGGTAGTCATGAATAAAGATGATTATAAAAACCAAATTTATTCACTTTTAAATGATACCACCACTTATCGGAAATTGCAAAATAACCCTACTACCGTCTTTCAACAAAAACTTACCAAATTATTGCAGGATGGTCTTATGATGGGGGTTTTAACACAGGCACAAAAAGATCAGCTTAATACTAAGGACCCTATAATTCCAATCATGCATGCCCTCCCTAAAGTACACAAAGGTCTCACACCACCACCAATGAGACCGATAGTCTCTGGTATTGGGTCTTTAAATGAAAATCTTTGTGGATGGGTCAACACATTGCTTCAACCCCTTGTACAACGTGTACCAGGTTTTTTACAGGACACCACTGATGTCTTGACATCGCTGGGGAATATCATCTGGAATAAGCATTTTCATTTTCTAAGCTGTGATGTAGTTTCACTGTATACTTCAATCCCCCATGAAATAGCAATCAAAGCTTTACAATTTCACTTAGACAAATACAGTGACTACAGTTTGGAGTTGAAGGAATTTATAGTTGACGTGTGTATTTATCTACTAAATCATAATTATTTTATGTTCGATAATACTTTCTTTTTACCGATTCGAGGTGTCAGTATTGGGGCCAAATTTTCCCCTTCACTGGCAAATTTAACTATGTCTTGGTGGGAGGAACAATTCATCTTCACGGATGATAATCCTTTTTCTGATTCTTTGGAGTGGTATGGCAGGTACATAGACGATCTGCTGATCATTTGGAAAGGCGGTGCATCTGCCATACCACTCTTTATTGAATACCTCAACAGTAATAATTACAATTTGGGTTTTACCTTCTACAGTCACCCAGAGGAGATAGTGTTTCTAGATTTAATTCTTAAGGGTGAAGAAAATGAATTGATTCAGTTTGTCTCGTACCGAAAATCTACAGCAGGCAACACTATATTACATGCATGCTCACAACATCCTCAGCACACCATTAAAGCTATTCCGGTTTGTGAATTTACGAGGCTAAAGCGCAATTGTAGTGAAAAACACGTATTTGAACAGGAAGTTGCTAAATCTGTCAGTAGGCTTAAAAGCAGGAATTATCCAAACTGGATGTTGTCACGTGCTAAAAAATTTAGTCGATAAAAAAGAACGAAAAATGCTCCTGAATAAGAAATCTTCAGAATCAAAATACTCACTGCCCAAAAAACCCACACTAGTGGTAGGTTATAGTCCCCAATTTAAGGACATAACTAACATTATTCATAAACATCTCCCTCTTCTACAAGCAGATCCAATATTGGAAAAAATCTTATCTCCAGGATGCAGAATTATTTCACGTAGAGGAACCACGCTAGGCAATCTCCTTTCACCTTCATTATTTACAACTCGTACCAAGTCTACCTGGTTGTCACAAAAAGGTTTCTTTAAATGTGGTAGGAATCGATGTGTCACATGTAACTTTGCCCAAAAAACAAGCACATTCAAAAACAGTAGTGGTGACAAAATATTTTCAATTAAAAACTTTATCAATTGTAATACCTCAAATGTTATTTATGCCATTGTTTGTGTTGAATGCGATTTCATATATATTGGACAAACGAAACGCAAATTTAAAATAAGATTTCTAGAACACCTTAATGGGATGAACAAAATTGATGCGAGAGGGCTCTCGGGAGCATCCAAACATTTTATTGACAGACATCAGAGAAATATTGATAATTTACATACGTTTGCCTTTGAAAAAGTTGAGATACCACTGAGAGGAGGGAATATAAGTAACAAATTATGTAGTCGCGAGGCATTTTGGATATTGAACCTGGACACGCGTTATCCTAAAAGTATGAATTTTAGAAAAGATTTTCTTTATCATTATTAAATTGGATTCTTAATAACGCTCGTCTTTTCACTATAGGCTTACCATATAAATCATACTGGTTCATTGCTTACCTATCCAATGCATTTAGGTACTAACTTAAGTTTACATCAACTTATTTATATTTCTATTGCCGCCGTTCATAGCCCCTGTTTTTAATCCATTTGTAATTATTTTACCCTTTAGGGAAGAAAAATTGTTGTGTTCTAAAAATATTTTTTCAATTTTTTCTTATCTAGATCAGTTTACAACATTACGAAGAATGAAACTACTGGAACTCCGGGATGTCCATGGCAACGCATTCGCTCCGAAAGAATGTTTTTAGGATCAAGTCATAGGTCTCTATTATTATCAATTTATCCAAGTATAAGAAATTTTTAACATTTGTATTAAGTTTCACAGTATTTACAAATATATATTTAACTCACAAACCGTTACTTACCAACCTTGAAGATTTTCTTCGTTTTCAACTCGCGTGACTTTGTTCACGTGATTCAGACCATGTGACGGATTTTGATCATGTGACGTGAATCAGAAGTCACCATACTACCTAGACTCAGGAGCTCGCGTTGCCCTGGAAACCGGAAGCACAGAGGGAGGTTCTTCTTTCTTCCGAACTTGTTATGTTTATTTATTTTTAACTTGTACTAAGATATATTTGTATCATGTATTATGTATCATGTATATGGATTACTTATATGTTTCATACTTTTGTGCGTTTCTCTCGCAACGAAGATATACGATATCCTAATTCGTAACCGCCCACCTTCCAGGTGGTCAATCGAGGAAACGCTCAAAAGGACTAATTTGAATGCAGACAGATATTCCATGACTAAGAACGACTAGTGCGTTCGAAACACGTAGGAATTGTTTGGATCAACACTATGGACAAATGAAAATCTGACGAAATAAAAGTCACAAAGATCACTTAAGCTGGCTGGACCATCAATTTTATTGCTCTATCATTTTATTATCATTTAGTCATCTATTCCCTTTAATATGCTCATTGACCTAGTATTGATTTACACTATATATTGTACATCCTATATACTTCATTTTATATTAACCCTTTTCTACCTATTATTCTACCTACCATTGCTGTCTAATCCCCCTTCCATTTGTTACCATTCTTTATTCCATTCCTTACCATTTTGTTTCATCCTTTTTCATTATCTTTCACACATCTGTAAACCTTGAATTACTTAATCACTTCCCTTCAAATCTCATTACCTAATAATCAATATTCATGCCATTATTACTTTCTTTATGGCTTTATCCTATTTATTTTTTCTAGGCTACTGTATTATTATTATTTATCATTATTATTATTATTATTTATTTTTTCTATACTACTATATTTTGTATATTACTTGAATATTTATTCTCAATCCATCTATTTCCGTATCTTATGCACCACAGTTATCCAACTTTAAACTTTATACTTTATGTACTACTGGCTATTCATCACATGGCTATTTTTGACACTATGTATTTATTTTTTTATTCTTTGCAACTTAACCCCTTAACGCCGAAGCCACTTTTCACCTTCCTGACACGGCCCATTTTTTCATATCTGCCCTGTATCACTATAAATGGTTATAACTTTGAAACGCTTTAACATATCCAAGTGATTTTAAAATTGTTTTCTCGTGACACATTGTACTTCATGTTAGTTGAAAAATTTTGGTGGTATGTTTTGCATTTACTTATGAGAAAATCAGATATTTGGTGAAAATTTGGAAAAATTCGCGATTTTTGAAATTTAAAATGTTCTACTTTTTTCACATATAGTTACAACAGCAAAAAAACGTAATAAGTATCATTCACCGAATGTCTACTTTATGTGGACATGGTTTTTTATGCATACTCTTATTTTTGTAGGATGTTATGGGGCTTTGAACGTTAGGTGCGATTTTTCACATTTTCATAAAAAATGCAAAATCCTGCTATTGAGGGACCTGCTCAGGTTTCAAGTCACTTTGAGAGGCCTAAATAAAAGTAAAACCCCAAAAATTACCACATTATAGAAACTACACCCCTCAATGTACGTAAAACAACTTTTATGAAGTTTGTTAACCCTTTAATTGTTATACAGGGTTAAAACAAAATAGGATACTATTTTGAAAGTACATTTTTTTTGGCTAAATTAATGTGTTTTTTTTTCAAAAACTGTACAAATTCTCAGTGGATAAAATACCAAAACTCTCCACAAAATTTGAAACCCAATCCCTCCCGCATATAACAATACCCCATATGTGGTGGTAACCTGCTGTATGGGCACACGCCAGGGCATTGAAGGGAAGCTGCGCCATTCAGAGCAGATTATGCATTGTCACTTTTTATTGGCTATAAAATCTTTATTTTTTTGGCAATTTGGACATATAAGGGCTTATTTTTTGCGACATGAGATGTACTTTAAGAATATTTCATTTTAGTGGGTCATTAGCTTATTGATGATATTTTATTAACTCTTGAATGCATGGGTGAAAAGAAAATTGTCAATTTTGGTTTCCTTTCTTTTTGTATTTTTTGGGGGTTGTACACCATACACTAAAAATACTATATTACCTTTATTCTTCAGATCACTGCGATTACGGTGATACCTCATGTATATAGTTTTTCATTTATTTTTACAATTTTACTGGGAAAAAAACTATGGCAATATTAAAAAAAATTATACAGGTTTTATTTTTTGTAAATGTATGAAATCTTTACAAATTTGGTATCTCTGACCCAAAGAATAAAGTAGACATGTCTTTGGGAGTGCACAGTGAAAGACGTAAAATCCAAGCCCACAAGAAAATAGTGCAAATGCGGTTTTTAACATTTTCACTGCATTTGGAATTTTTTTCTCGCTTCCCAGCAAACAGCATGGAATAATAAATACCATCACTTTGAAGTACAATTTGTTACACAGAATAAAAGCCATCAAAATAAAAAAAATTATAGATTTTTGAAGGTGGGGAGCGCTGTAGGGCTGTGGTGCTGGCCACTGAGCCACCGTGCTGGCCGACATCAACATTAAGATCCTGTCCACTTGCCAGAAGATCTTGGGGTTCATTATCAACTCTCCTTATCTGCCAGAGCCATCAGTCTGCAAAAAAAAAAAGTTTTTTTTTTCTTCAGAGATCAACAATCAAAAAGGAAATGTCTGTTTAAGAGGTGCTGGGGAGCAGGTGTGGCATGACGTAGCACGCCGTGCCCGTGGCTCCGCCCCCTTCCTCCTTGGCTCACCTGAACCGCGAGTGCCGGAGTCTCTAATACTGCCTGGAGCTACTATGTGGTGCGGACTGGCGCTGGGCCGGGCGTGCTGATTCTTGGCTCCCTCTGCTTGCTGCGGCTGTCGTCATTGGAGTGGCGGTTGCTGGGTTCAGCTTCACTCCTATTAGCCGCCCCGGAGACCCCGGTGGGATACCTGTTGTTGGAGTGGATCGCTGTATTATGGATGAGGAGAGGTGATGTGTCGACTCGGGCATCTCAGCAATAAGTTTTCTTCGACTGTGGAACTGCTGGACGGCTAAGTATCCCATTTTCTGTTGCTATCTGATAAGAAGTGCTGCCCTTAGTATGCTTTTCTCTTTGACACGGTGGGACTGTGTTATAATGCTATACCACCCCTGCTAGAAAAGCATTTATTATCGCTATTGGGCCACTACAGGGTATGACTGTATGAATGCTATACCCCCCGTGTGAGACTAATTTGAAAATTGATGTCACTCTCACTGGATGTAATGTGGTGGGACTGTGTACTAATGCTATACCCACTGCGCTGGACTAACCTGATAATTAACCCCATCTCTGCTGGATGCTATGTGGTGGGAATGTGCACTATAGTACTACTGCTACAACCCCTGCGCTGGATTAATTAGAAAATTAACAGCCTTTGTCGGATGTCACGTGGTGGAATAGTGTACTAAAAATTATACCCACTGTGTTGGACCGCTCCACTCCGAAATTAAACTCCATCCCTGTCGGATGCCATATGGTGGGATTGTGTACTCACTCACGGAGCCGGACTAACTTGAAATGTAATTCCACCTTTGTTGCATGCTATATGGTGGGACTAGGTACCAATGCTATACCACCCCCCAGCCCCCCCCCCCCCCGTGTTGGATTAACTCGCTCTTGACTAATCTGAAATCTGTATTTAGCTTCTTTTGGGATACTATATCCCCGAAAGATTTGGAAAAACCGCTGCATTTTCTAAAAAAGTGTCGCTCGCTTACCTTCAGCCACGATGGCTCGGTGAACTTCAGTGCATTCCGATGCTCTTCAGCGCAGCAGCGACACTTGGTGGACGTCGGAGGAACTGCCTTAGTGAATCCCAGCAGGACCCGAATCCACCGCAGAGAACGCGCCACTGGATCGCAAATGGACCGGGTAAGTAAATCTGCCCCAATAATTCAAAAATCACAGCAAATCCTGACTTTTACAATGGTACAGTTCAAAAGAGGAAAAGTTTCTTAAGCTTGAAAAAGAGACTGGCACAACATGATATATCGTACTCTTTGTTATACCCACCTAAACTTCGGGTAATTTACCAGGACAAAACTTTTTTTTTCCTCCCCTGAGGAGTGATTTCAATGGGTAGAGTCAAAGGGACTATGAAGTAAAATCAGTTTTTTCTTTTTTTGGTGAGCTCGGGATGGGGAAAGGGGTGGGAGCCGGGAATTGCTAGGAGGTAAGAGGTATATTTACTTGCTCACAGGAGGTTTAGGGGCTGGGTACTGCCAAGGTGGAAATGTTTTGGGTTTTTTTTCCCTTCTCTCACGCTCTCTCTCGCTCCCTTTCTTCCCGCATATAGGAATAGAAAGTTAATATGGTCCAAATCATTACATGGAATGTGCGGGATTTAGGGGAGAGGGAAAAAAGATGTGTTGTGTTTGACCTTGTACAACGACACCTCCCTGCAATAGTGTGCCTTTTGGAGACCCACCTTATCAAGGACACGCTTACAGTTAATAAAAGATGGTCTTCTATTGAATTGCACTCCACCTTCTCATCCTACTCCCGTGGAGTTAGTGTATTTATTCATAACTCCGTATATTTTATATTGCTTTCATGAAAAACAGATGTCGAGGGAAGATTTATCTTTATGTATGGGAAATTATGCGGGGTGGTGTGTATACTTGCTCTCCTTTATATTCCTCCTCCCTTTTCCTTACATTAAAAAGTATTAAAAACATTATTGACATTTGTGAAACAAAAAAATAACTGCCCAGTTTGGGCATTTGGGGATTACAATTGTGTTATGGATATGATTCTGGTAGAACGACACCACGGCTGTATAAAACTTCATTAGCAAAGTTTTGCAGTAAAATTCGTCTCTACCGTGTATGGAGAACTAAGTATGGGGATAGAAGGGCCTTTTCATGCTTTTCAAGTTCAACAGCATGTCTCTGATAGTTACTATACTGGCTACAGAATATTCGTTGCCCTATGTTGAAAGTATGAAATATGAAGTGGCCAGCATGTCAGATCATTCTTTAACTGTCTTGATATTAGATATGGAACTAGGGGCTTGAAGAGGCCTCCGAAACTTAATCCTCATTGGCTGGCTAGTTATAGTACAAAAGGATGTCCAGATTCTGGCAGGAAAATATCAACTCCACGCATAGTCAAACCGTATGGGATGCACTCAAAATCCATATTAGAGCATGGTGGGTGAGGGAAATAAAGTTTTGTAGGAAGGAATTTATGAGAAGGGAAGTAGAACAAAAAGATCAGGTGTGTTATGCACAAGAAGAATACACTAAAATGGTTACAGAAAACAATCTGGAGAAGTTGCAGTTAGCAAAAAGGGAGGACACTAAATTTATGGAAAATAAGGTACAACAAAAAAAAAAATTTAAAATCACAGACGTACTTTTGTGAATCTGGTAGACCTGGGAAGCTACTAGCAAGGTTGTACAACAACAGGGGTGTCATCGAATAGAGTGTATACCTATACAACCCAGCATAAAACCAGCGAGGACTCCTTTAATGAGTATGTCTCCCGTTTTTCGTTATCTGTACTTCCCTCTTTACAAAAGGAAGCACTGGATCAACCGTTAACACTGGAAGAGGTGATAAAGGCAGTTAAATAATTTTTTGGAAATACTAGCCCAGGAATGGACGGACTCCCATTTGAAATATATTGTAGGTTTTGAGGTGTTCTGCTAGCAATGTTGCTTTCGGTGTTCAACAGCGGATTATTAACAGGAACTCTGAGTAGGTCGATGAGAGAGGCCCTAATAGTACTTATACCAAAAAAGGGAAGAATCCCCATGAGAGGGAATCATATAGACCTATATCGCTGTTAAACACCGACATCAAGATTCTGGCAAAAGCATTGGCATTGCGGCTCCGGGGGGGGGGGGGGGGAGGGTTAGTGGACTTGTACCAGGTAGGCTTTTGTCTTCTAATCTAGAATGACTTTTTATGAATATTAAATTCAATCAAGGGGTCGGTGGCCGCTCTATCCTGTCATTGGATGGTTGGGTTGGATGCAGCGAAAGCCTTCGACAAGGTGGAGTGGCCTTTTCTGTGGGCAGTCAATGGGTTTTGGGGATAATTTTATCTCTTGGGTCAGATTGCGCTGTAGTGCCCCTATGGCTAGGGTAATGGTTAATGGCAATATCTCAGAGGGGTTTCAACTTACTAGAGGCACGCACCAAGGTTGTCCACAGTCTCTTATTTGATCTATTTATTGAACCCCTGGCATGTTTGATCAGAGCAGATCCCGATATAGTAGGATGGGACGTTGATGGGGAGACGGATAAAATCTTATTATATGCGGACGATATTGTGCTATGTCTGGGAGACACTAATAAATCTATCCCTAGGGCTATGAAAGTGATACAGGACTTTGGGAGTATGTCAGGACTTGAAATTAATTGGGGCAAGACAGTGTTACTCCTGTTGGATGGAACTAAATTCGACGGGGGGAATGATATAATGGTATTGGACTCACAGCAGAGTCTACATTACCTAGGGATACAGATATCGGAACATATTAAGAGATATACTGAACTTAATTAGAGACGAGTGAGCATACTCGTCGTTTGATGCTCGTTCGAGCATTAGCGTACTCGCAACTGCTCGGTGCTCGGACAAGTTTTTCTCCCGCTCGAGAAAATGTCATCTTGTGGCGTTTAGATTTTTGGCGACCAGAAACAGAGCCAATCACAAGCCAGGAGACTCTGCAGTACACCCAGCCTCATGTGGTACTCTTGCATGTCGATAGCAGTGGTTGGCTGGCCTGATCAGGTGACCCTGCCCGCACTGCTCGGATCATTCTCTGTCTGGATGCCGTTAGGGAGAGAGCTGCTGCTGGTCAGGGATAGCGTTAGGGTGTTCTAGTAGATTACTGTTAGGCAGGAGTGATTCTACAAGAACCTTACTGTTAGGCAGGAGTGATTCTCCAAGAACCCAACAGCCCTTGTTAGGGCTACATTAGTGTTTTTCAAAAGTTAAAGTGACACACTCAGTCACAGCACAGTACGTAGCTGACCATACCATTGTCCTAAATGATCACACAGCTCCCTACAACTACTGGGTTTCAAAGCTGGACATGTGGCCCGAACTGGCGCTGTATGCCTTGGATGTTCTTGCCTGCCCTGCCGCTAGCGTGTTGTCAGAGCGGGTTTTCAGTGTAGCTGGTGGCATCATCACCGATAAGCGTACACGCTTGTCGACTGACAGGCTGACGCTTATCAAGATGAATCAAGTCTGGATTTCTCATGATTTCCATTCTCCACCAGGTGAAATCAGCTCAACCTGAATAATTCTCATGTATGCACTCCTCCTCCTCATTCTCCTCCTTCTCCTCCTCTTTGTACACTAAAGCAGAGGCAACTAGCTATTTTTTGCCAGGGCCAACTGGCTCTAGCTATAGTACTGTATGTATTTAATTTTTCTGGAGGGCCACCTACCTGCTCCTCTGTTTTGAAAACTTTTTTGGACTGCCACATACAGGCACTATCCAAATTTAATTGTCTCTATAGCAGCCTCCACATGTCATCTTTATAGCTGCCTCCACACGTCATCTTTATAGCTGCCTCCACACGTCTCCATTGCTGCCTCCACACGTTGTCTCCATTGCTGCCTCCACACGTCTCCATTGCTGCCTCCACACGTCGTCTCCATAGCTGCCTCCAAAAGTCGTCCTCATAGCTGCCTCCATACATCTTCCCCTTAGCAAACGATCTTTGTCCGGCAAAGTTTTAGGTTGTTTTAACGGCTTCCACATCAAACTTGTTAACTTTGTCGCCACCCTGCTGTGTTATATACAAAATATGCAGCCAAACTTTTATCATTGACTGATATTGTCAAGGAAATATTATTCTTGAATGTGTAAGATTTGTTGAACTATTGGGTAATTACAAACTTTGTTTAAATACATGGTATCTACTGAAGCGTCCAGGCAGCTTTTATGACATCCTGGAGTTTTTACAGCCTGATGACCTCTGAACTGAAGACTGGTCTGTTCAGACCCCAAAGGACATTTGGTCTCCCTACCCCCCCCCTCTTCTGCATCAGGATTTTGAAACAAAAGACTGTTTAAATATTCCTGGCCTCTCCCCCTTCATTAACACTTTGCCCAATCCTGAATGACCCTCTGGACTAATTAATGAATGGAAGGGTTCTGAAACCTGAACTAAGCAGAGATCTTATAAAACAATATGAAATCCAGGAAATGGTGTTCACATTTTGGGGGCTGCTTGAAAAGCTGAGTGTGTTCCTTATTTCTCCCACCTCCAGGGAATCAGGATTTACTTTAAGTTGTAAGTTTCTGTTATTTTTCTCCCTTTTTATTTTATAACTGTTTTGCCGTGTTGTGTGTCATTTTATTTTGTAATTCTTTTGTTTTTAATATCTTTTTTATGCACTGACCAACTTTTTGTAATTAAAGATTTTTCACTTTAATTTTGGTCCCTGTATGCTCTGCGAACTCATAGCCTTGTGAAGTGTGGTTAGCTGTGTTACTGCTAGAGTGCTGAGTGTGCATGTCTAGTGGTGTGACAAGGTGACTACCTGAGAAGGAAGAGTTGATACTTATTGGTCCCAGTATAAATGCAATAAGTGGTGGCAGCGGGTCTGGGGGATGCTGGAGCTGTATGAGGTGTGATCTATGCTCAATTTGTGTCCTGAGTGAAAGGTGCACATCCAGACAAATAATTGAACCTGTTTGTAGCTGGGTTAACTCAATTTCAATGCATAACAAAAAATGCCAAAAGGCCAATTTAACCCTTTTTGTGCTAACTAAAATTTAACTTTTATTTTCTAAGTTTAAAATATTTGTAAGAGAATATTACATTAGTATTTTGGCTCAGTATTTTTGTTTTAGAATATATCAAGGAGGAGGGGCCGTGCCACTTGAAATTTTTATCTCTTTATCTCCTTATGAGACTATTTCCTATACATGGGTGCAGTGTCTGTTCAGCCATTCACTCTGATTCTCACACAGACAAGGGAAGACAACAAGGGAGGGGGAATTTTTAGGATTGGGGTAGGGTAGAGAGGTAGGAGCACACAGGTCTGTGTATCGCTATTAGCCCAGTGTTCAGTAGTTTTCAGTATTCATTCAGACCCTGTTCAGGGCGTCTAGATAAATAGCTCTGTCATCGCCATGCTGTTTCCCATAATTTTGGCATAATGGTGCGATTAGGCAGCCTCAGAGGCATCCATGCATGCTGCCCCTGCTGATTCCTGTCCATTTCTGTGGTGTTTTCATCCTTTTCTGAGGTTTCCAGTTTTTTGGCCAAGCTTCCCTGTGCAGAGCCTTGGTCCCCTTGAAAAATGCTCGAGTCTCCCATTGACTTCAATGGGGTTCGTTATTCGAAACGAGCACTCGAGCATCGGAAAAAGTTTGACTCGAGTATTTTAGTGCTCGCTCATCTCTAAACTTAACCTTATTCCATTAATCGCTAAGATTAGGTCTATGGTATCTACCTGGACAAAATTGCCCCTATCAAAAATAGTCCAAATCAGTTTAATAAAAATGGTAATCTTACTTTAAAACAAGCTCATGTTCATTACCATTGAATGTTTGTTATCCACTACCTACCGGAATATTGGCAACATACTATACTGGCATTTTACTATGCTGTTTGTATTTCTTTTATTGATATACCAAAACTTCCAATAAATATCCAGTGGAAAAAAAAATGGTGATATTGCCCCAATTATTGTACGTACTCTGCGCGTCGCCGGTGGGGATAGAGGACAGGCTTTTCTGACTGATAGAAAGGTTATTGAATGAACTGGTATGGGGTAGGACACATGTCCGAATTAAGATTAAATATTTATATAAGGGAAGTAAAGGGGGCCTCTCCATACCTAACTTTAAATTATACTTTCTTGCGGCCAAAATTCTTTTTATAAATAGATGGAAGGACTCGGAGGTAGTATGTCAAAATATTAGGGAAGGGCATAAAATGTCCTTGTTTGAGGCATTAGAAGCTGGGTTACTGGGGGTGAGAAGATTGAGGAGGATACCAGTGTATCGTCTATTTAACGAGAGTTGGAAATATATTAGGAAGATCAGTGTTAGAGCAAGCGCTTTAAGCTGTACACCGATTTGGTGCAATTCTAATTTAGAGGAATTTTTTAAAATTACTGATACACAGATATGGGAGTCACAGGGGATCACTAAAATAGATCACTTATTTGAAGATGGAGCACTGATTACGTTGCACGAATTACAAAATAGATATCCTGTGGGAAATAGGTTTGTTTTTCACTATTTGCAGGAATTGGATGCCCAAAAAAAATCTAAAGATAAAACACGATTTATGGTTTCTTATAACACTATTTTTGATAAACTTTTTTTTGATTGCAAAGATAGTCTCACTATTTCTAGGATATATAAAATATTAACTGGTTCGCGACCGCACGCTGTGTATTCACGGTGGTGGTCGGGTCCCGCTGCATGGCGAGGGCTCACGGGCTGAGCCCTCTCTATAGCCGGTAAGTCTTTGCTGCATATTGCAGCAAAGACTTACCGGTAACACCCGCGATCAGTACTAGCACCGATCACCGGTGTTATCACAGAGATGGCTGCCGGCAAAGCTGCCGGCAGCTTCAAAAGGAGCGGCGATCCGTCTCCATGGTAGCCTCGGGTCTTCCGAAGACCCGAGGCTATATTGTTTTAACCCCTTCATTACAATGTGCTGATAGCACATTGTAATGAATGTGGAGGAAAATCCCCATATACTGCCATACTGTAGTATGGCAGTATATGATAGGATCGATCAGACAACCTAGGGTTAAAATACCCTAGGGAGTCTGAAAAATAGTAAAAAATAAAAATAAAAAAAATGATAATAAAAAAAACTAAAAATTCAAATCACCCCCCCTTTCTCTAGAACTGATATAAATAAACAGTAAAAATTCTAAACACATTAGGTATTGACGTGTCCGAAAATGCCCGATCTATCAAAATATATTAACGGTTTTTCACTGCGTTTAACCCCGTAACTGAAAATAGCGCCCAAAGTTGAAAATGGCACTTTTTTGCCATTTTGAAAAATATAAAAATATCTATAAAAAGTGATCAAAAGGACGTACAGTCCTAAAAATTATATCATTGAAAATATTATCAAATGTCACAAAAAATGACACCACCCACAGCTCTGTACAACAAAGTATAAAAAAGTTATTAGCGCCAGAAGATGGCAAAATAAAAAAAAAATGGTACAGGAGGTTTTTAATTTTTGTAAATGTATGAAAACATTATAAAACCTATACAAATTTGATATCCCCGTAATCGTACCAACCCAAAGAATAAAGTAGACATGTCATTTGGAGCGCTCAGTGAAAGACGTAATATCCAAGCCCACAAGAAAATGCAAATGCGTTTTTTCACCATTTTCACTGCATTTGGAATTTTTTTCCTGCTTCCCAGTACACGGCATGGAATATTCAATGCCATCACTGTGAAGTGCAATCTGTTACGCAGTAAACAAACCATCACACAGCTCTTTACGTGTAAAAATAAAAAAGTTATAGATTTTTGAAGGTGGGGAGTGAAAAATGGAAATGAAAAAACAGGAAAGGGCGAATTTGAGTGATATTAAATTCCATTCAGAAAAACAATGGGAAAGGGATACCAACTATAAAATGGTTATTCACTGGTCAGAAGTATATTGCAATATTGTTTATTCCTCTTTAAATATGAATCATAGATTGATACAGTTTAATTTTGTACACAGGCTCTATCTTATCCCTGGCCGTATGGCTAAGATGGGGCTAAGATTTGGGCTGAGATCCACTCTTACCCCGCTCCTTCGAAGTCCTGGTGATTAATGATTTAATGAACAAGGGAATAGTAAAGATCACCAAACAACAAAACATAACAATTTGCAGGCTATCCCTGGTGGCGAAAGTAGTAATTGCAAGATCTTGGATGAAACCTTTACCCCCAACTACTCGGGAGAGGCCGGATAGGTAAAATCAGGAATTATGAAAAAGTATACTTTGAGAAAATATGGTCTTTGGACAGGTGTTTTAGAGATGCAGTGCCACGAGTGAAAGCTCACATAGGGAGCTATAGTTTTCAATCCTCTCTCAATGGTCAAGGAACCTGTATTTTCTAGACAAACCCATGATTGTTCTAGTACAAGCTACCCAAGAGCTTATCTGGTGGTCCAGAAACCCCTGGAAAGTCACTCCAGTATATGGAACCTATAGTCCTCACGTCAGATGACTCTAATTTGGGCTGGGGTGCCCATATAGACTATCTTTGGGTCCAGAGAAAATAGTCTTCACCAGAACAGGATAAGCAAATCTGAAGGAGCTGAAAGCAGTCCATCTAACCCTCCTGTACTTCCAAGGCCTTCTCCAGAACCAAGAAATCCTGATCCGTTCAAACAGTCTAGCAGTAGTCTGTTATATAAACAAACAGGGGGCTCAAGGAGCAGTTCTCTATCCTTGGAATGTATCCAGCTGATCTCATGGGCAGAAAAGAATATTCAGACTATTTCCGCAATCTGTATTGAATATATAGAGTCGCAATCTGGTCATTTCCCGCTGAACTGGTTCCAGGATGTTTTTCTACCCTACCAGCTCGTTCTGAAGGTTCCTCAAAAGATCGAGAGAGTACGCTTGTGCTGGCCATAATACCCTTTTGGCCAAGAAGGTCATGGTTCTCTCTGCTCCTAGCCAGGTCAGAAGGAAAATTCTGGAAATTCCCCCTCTGCAAGGTTCTGTTACACCAGAACTGTCTCCTTCCCCTCAACCTGGACCATCTTCACTTTACGGCTTGGAAGCTGAAAGGGGGCAACTGACAAAATCAGGATTTTCTGAGGAACTAATAAAAACATTATCTACTTCTAGAAAACCAAAAACTCTGAAAGTTTATAAGCTTATTTGGAAGATCTGCAGACCAATTGGGCTCCACGAATAAACCTCTACTACTGTAGTTCCAGCTCTGTTACAATTCCTTCAGGATGGCCTGAAAAAAGGATTGAAATTCAATACAATGAAGGTTTATTTTATGGCCATAAATTCCACCATGGGAGGTGTCTTTTCATGCGAATCTGCTCATCAAAAGATTTTTCAGAGGTCTAAAAAGAATCAAGCCCCTGGTTTATTCTCCACCTCCATCATGGGACCTGTTGGTTATCCGGAAACGCTTAGCCCATAAGCCTTTTGAGCCAATCCAGGAGATAGCCCTACATCTTCTCTCCAGAAAACTGTATTTTTGGTAGCCATCTGCTCTGCTCAGCTCCCAGAATAAGCGAGATCCAGGCCTTCTCGTGTAAAGAGCCATACTTGAGAATTATGGATGACCCTTCGTACAATGCCAGGTTTTCTTCACAAGGTTCCCTCACAGTTAGCCTTGAACGAAGGGAGGAGTCTTCTAATGAAGAACAAATAAGACTACGGGCTCTGGATATGAAGAGAGCAGTGCTATGCTTTCTGCAAAAAGTTGATTCCTTTAGACTGTCAAAAGCTTTATTTCTGCAATTCAGAGGTCCTAACAAGAGCAAAAGGGCAAGCGAACCAACCTTGGCAAGGTGGATCAAAAGTGTTATTTCTTTATCAGCTGGAGGATATTCCTTCCCCATTGAATCTCAGAGCACATGCAACCAGATCAACAGCATCTTCCTGGGCTGAAATGGCGCAGATTACACTGGACCAGATATGTAAAGCCACCCTTCAACCTTCGTAAAACACCCCGGGCTGGATGTAGGCTCCAGGGTAGGCTTGGCCTTCGGCAAAAGAGTGCTTAGTACGGCTTCCTCAAGTTAATCCCACCCTTTTTCTTTTATTGCTTCTCACGTCCCATTCAATGCTGCCTGAGGACGACCAGGAATAGGAAAATTTGGTCACCGAAATTTTAGTTTCCTGTAGTCCGAAGGCAGCAGATGTAACACTCCCAATAAATTTTGATATTGCTGCATTAAGAACACGTGTGCCTGTCAGCCTGCCAATCACTATTGCTAATTAATTGTTGTCTTCTGTCCAATAGGAGAACATAGACCATTCAGTGCTGACTTTGGACTACAGGAAACAAAACTTTCGGTGAGCAAATTTTATATATACACTCACCGGTCACTTTATTAGGTACACCTGTCCAACTGCTCGTTAACACTTAATTTCTAATCAGCCAATCACATGGCGGCAACTCAGTGCATTTAGGCATGTAGACATGGTCAAGACAATCTCCTGCTGTTCAAACCGAGCATCGGTATGGGGAAGAAAGGTGATTTGAGTGCCTTTGAACGTGGCATGATTGTTGGTGCCAGAAGGGCTGGTCTGAGTATTTCAGAAACTGCTGATCTACTGGGATTTTCATGCACAACCATCTCTAGGGTTTACAGAGAATGGTCCAAAAAAAAAAAACATCCAGTGAGCGGCAGTTCTGTGGGCGGAAATGCCTTGTTGATGCCAGAGGTCAGAGGAGAATGGGCAGACTGGTTCGAGCTGATAGAAAGGCAACAGTGACTCAAATCGCCACCCGTTACAACCAAGGTAGGTAGAAGAGCATCTCTGAATGCACAGTACGTCAAACTTTGAGGCAGATGGGCTACAGCAGCAGAAGACCACACCGGGTGCCACTCCTTTCAGCTAAGAACAGGAAACTGAGGCTACAATTTGCACAAGCTCATCGAAATTGGACAGTAGAAGATTGGAAAAACGTTGCCTGGTCTGATGAGTCTCGATTTCTGCTGCGACATTCAGATGGTAGGGTCAGAATTTGGCGTCAACAACATGAAAGCATGGATCCATCCTGCCTTGTATCAACGGTTCAGGCTGGTGGTGGTGGTGTCATGGTGGGGGGAATATTTTCTTGGCACTCTTTGGGCCCCTTGGTACCAATTGAGCATCGTTGCAACGCCACGGCCTACCTGAGTATTGTTGCTGACCATGTCCATCCCTTTATGACCACAATGTACCCAACATCTGATGGCTAATTTCATCAGCATAATGCGCCATGTCATAAAGCTGGAATCATCTCAGACTGGTTTCTTGAACATGACAATGAGTTCACTGTACTCAAATGGCCTCCACAGTCACCAGATCTCAATCCAATAGAGCATCTTTGGGATGTGGAGGAACAGGAGATTCGCATCATGTATGTGCAGCCGACAAATCTGCGGCAACTGTGTGATGCCATCATGTCAATATGGACCAGAATCTCTGAGGAATGCTTCCAGCACCTTGTTGAATCTATGCCACGAAGAATTGAGGCAGTTCTGAAGGCAAAAGGGGGTCCAACCCGTTACTAGCATGGTGTACTTAATAAAGTGGCCGGTGAGTGTATATAATTAATAAATAGCAAACAGTCCGATTGTGGAGCAGCACAGCGAGTATAATGGATCAAGTCCAATAGTGGGTGCTAATAATAATATAATAAAATGATAATGGCTCTATGGATGAGCTGAAACGTTGCACCTTATTTTGCCATGGGTGAATAACGATCACCTTTGTACTTACTGGAGTGCTGCCTCATTGCATTTTTTTGGATATAATAAATAAATATAATAAAAAAATATAATAAATATATATAGTTAAGCGGAAAGGGGAAACTAGTTCTATGATCTCTGCCCTCTGCATGTGTGTGACAATGAATTTCTTCCACTTACGGAAAAATCCCTTCGTTTGTTTTTCCTTGTGTCTCAGTGTTTCCAATCTGTCCAGCCTTACTAAGTGCGTCATCTGGGATATGACCTCCACTATATCTGGTGTGCTCTGTTTGATCCAATGATTCATGATACTATGCTTTGCCACAAGCAGAAAGGCGTGATTATCTAAGCTAATTAGCGTTCCCTCTTCTTGCTCTTCCCCTCCCTCTATGTCGTGAAAGATTAGAAGCAGCGGGTCCAAGGGTAAGCCAATTCCCCAATGACTTTGTATGTGGTCTCTAATTGAGTTCCAGAAGGTCTGTATTTGTTCGCACTGCCATATACCGTGCCTTAGGTCCGTACTTGGCGTCAAGCATTTTGGGCATTCTATTAATCTGTCCGGCATATTTTGTGTCCTAGGTAAGTTGAAGCCATAATATGCATGGTGGAGGATTTTAAAATAAGTCTCCCTCCATACTTCACTCAGTATACACTTCCTTACTTTTGCCCAACCTTTCATGATGCCTTCGTATACCTCCCTTTCTGGGAATTTGCGTACCCAGCACTTCCCCACCTGTTCCTGTACCCCTTTGAGAAGCCTCTCCTTAATATCTCTATATAGTGTCGCTATTGAGCGTATGCTTTGTGGAGTGCCTAGTAACGCCGCAAATGATGTGTCAGCTGCCTCTCTTGATATGTCTATGACTCTCTTTCTTAGGAAGTTGTGTAGTTGATGGTACGTGAATGATACGCAACCTGTTAGGGAAAATTTTTGTTGTAACTCTTGTTCTGTGGCCCACCGGGGTTCTGTTTCATGTAATAGATCACCCACTGTTTGGATCCCTTTTATTTTCCACGGGCGGTATAATACACTCTCCATCCCTGGAGTAAATTCTCTGAGGCTCCATAGGGGCATGTGTTTGGAAATTAGGAAAGGCAGGTTATATAATTTTCTCACCTCTTTCCAGGCCACTAGTGTATCTCTTAGTACTACTGATTTTTTTTGCTAGTGCGGGCCATTTTGCATAAGCTGTATGGAGGAGTGCCTTTAGATCGTATGGTGCCGCCAAGGCTTTTTCCAGTCCTGTGTTGGAGAATTTATTGGTGTCATGTATCCAGTCAAGCACATGGCGGAAAAGACTAGCCAGGTTGTATCCTCTAATATTGGGCAGATTCATCCCCCCTTCAGTTTTGCGCAGCATCATCTTACGTGCCGCTATACTTGGCCTTTTTCCGCGCCATATAAATGTCTGGAAAGCCTTTGTCAGTTTATTTATGTCTTCATGCTTAAGTAGCAAGGGTATAGTTGTAGTGGGTATAACAGTCTGGGGAAAGGTATCATTTTGCCTAGATGGCATCTACCTAGCATGGAAAGGGATAACTGTTGCCAATTGGCCAGTTCTTTCATTATCTTGGTTATTAAGGGGGGTAATTCTTTGTGTATATTGATTCTGGTGTCTTCCCTATTCGTATGCCCAGGTACTTTAGGTGTGAAGTAACTATTTGTGTATCTAAGTTCGGGGGTGGCCAGTCTGCACTTCTGTTGTTTGGCAGCAGATCCAGTAATTCGCTTTTGCCCACATTTATTCGCAATCCAGCAAATTTTCCAAAGTCATCAATGTGTGTTAGTACAGAGTGTATTTGTTGATCTGGGTTAGATAAGAAAAGTATGATATCGTTCACAAACATGGCTAATATAGCCACCTGGTCTCCTACCTTTGTACAGCTCTGAGCCTTCTAAAACCCTAGCCAGTGGCTCTAGAGCCAGATCAAAGAGCAGCTGTGACAGCGGGCACCCCTGCCTCGTGCCTTTTTGGAGTTCAAATGTGTCTGAGAGGAAGCCTGTTGTGTAGATACGCACCTTGGGAGTGTCATATAGATTTTTCAATAATGTGTAGAAGTTTCCTGCTATTCCAAATCGTTGTAGGACTGCCCACAGCCAGCGCCATCTGATATTTTCAAAAGCTTTTTCGGCGTCTAACGCTACTAGCACTGGATGTTCACCTGGCTGTGGGTTGAGTCTCACCCTATCTAAGACTGTGAGGACTTTCCTGATATTTGTCACCGCTGCCCTCCCTTTTATGAAACCTACTTGGGCCCTGCCTACAAGCGCTGGCATGAAGTGTGAGAGTCTGTCTGCCATAATTTTCGACAGCAATTTTATATTCTGGTCAATTAAGGATGTTGGGCAATAGGAGCCTGGATTTAAGGGATCCTTCCCTTCTTTGGGAAGTAGCTTTATATATGCTGTTTTGGAGTGCAATGGTATTGTCCTACCTTTCAATATGCTATTGTAGTATGGTGTTAAGATGGGTAGAATCTTGGACTTTAGTGCCTTATAGAATTCTGCCGTGTAGCCATCTGGCCCCGGAGCCTTTCCATTTTTTAGATTGCTAATGGCTCTGCTTAGCTCCTCCTCCGTTATTTCTGAATTTACGGTCTCTAATTGAGTTTGGGTCAACTTGGGGAGCCTGACCTTTGATAGGTATTGTTGTGCATTTCCTTCCCCTTGTATATCATCTGTGTAGAGGGTAGCATAGTACGTTTTTAAAATGGTGTTCACTTCCTTTGGGGAGGTGGCGATGTGTCCCAATGGGGTTCGAAGTGAGTGTATGTGTGTTGCTGACTGTTTCCCTTTAGCCAACCTAGCTAGTAGACGTCCTGCCTTGTTCCCAAAGCGAAATAGTTCTGCCTCAAAAGGTTGGCGGTATATTTCCTCCCTCCTATCTAACCAAAGGTCATAATTCGCCCTAGCCTCCTCCGACGCATCTTTATTTCTCTGTGCAGCGTCACTAAGAAAAGCTGTGTAGGCCCCTCGCAATGTTGTGCTAGCTTTCATGTACTGTTTTTCCACTTTCTTTTTTAAATTGGCCACGTAGGCCATGAGCCGCCTCCTTATTACCGTCTTTGCCGAGGTCCAAAATTCCCCTGGTTCCCCTATGTGGCCCTCATTTGCAGAGGCGTGTTCCATCCACCACCTTTCTAAGAGCTGAGCAAATGCGTCATCTTTCGTCAGGAAGGTGGGAAAGCGCCATAGTATATCAGTTCCCTTTGGGTGTGTGTCATGGAGGGTGACCTGTAATGGCGCATGGTCTGACACCACTAAGTCTCCTATGTCAGAAGTCAATAGACGCTGGCAAGCTCTATCTGAGAGTGTTATATAGTCAATGCGTGACCATCTGTCCTGGGAATGTGAGTAGAACGTAAATTCCCGTTCGTCTGGATGTAAAAGGCGCCAGGTGTCATGTAGGCCTGTGAGTTTTAAGAACTCGGATAGACCCTGGTCTGTTGCCCTTGTGGGATGTTGTATTGTTTGCACACTGGGACGGTTGCGTTTGCGGTCTTCCGCTGGGCAAAGTGTTGTGTTCAAGTCTCCTCCCAGTATTTTAAGTTCATTGCTATCTCCTATGATTGTGGTTGCTAACTGGGTGAAAAAGGGGCGGTTAGAGTCATTGGGACCATAAACATTATATATTGACCATTGCTCCCCTTGGAGCTCGAATTTAATTCTCATCCATCTACCCTCGGTATCATGCAATGTGCTAAATGTTTTCCCGGTGAAGTTTTTGTGGAGCAAAATCACCACTCCTGCCTTCCCTTGCTGCGCTGGGGAGCCCATTACCTGTCCCACCCAGAATTTCTTAAGGCGCTGGAGGTCTACTGCCTCTAGGTGTGTTTCCTGGAGAAGTACTATGTCCGGGTTGGACCTTCCTAGGTGTCTAAGGATTTTGATACATTTATGTGGGGAACGTAGACCTTTCACATTCCATGTTATAATCCGCATGCTTTACTTAAGTGTTTGGAACGATAATTTTTTTTCCCCCCTCGTTGTATTTTATACAACTTGGGTCTGCATTGGGCCTCTGCCTTTTCCAGTTGCATTAATACTCCTCTCCCAGGACATATTGACAGCAGTGGTGGAGTTGCATCACAATACTTATATACCAGGTATGTTTTAAAACAGGAATAACCAATTATCCAACATTTCAATAACAGTAACCGTAACATTATTCGTAACCAAAGAAGCATATCTATTTGATGCTTCAGCAGAAGCCTATGGACCAGCTTAGGGCACGGTACCATTTGGGCTGCGGGACTTCTCTTTTTTCGATGTGTGAGGGGCACTCAGGTCCCCCGGCCATTTGATGATCGTGGCTAGCTCTTCACCTCTACAGATGTTTATACCCCTCAGGTTTTCCCTGAAAGTAGTCTTTTCAAGGCCTCTGAATGTCCCCCACTCGTACCAAATAAACTTGTTGGGATCTCGGGCCTGCAACGTCAATTATCAAACAAATTTTAACCATTGTAACTCAGAATAAGATATCTGAAACATGGAGTCTGCTCATAATGGTGTTCTATGGTTGTCCCGTTATTTGGGCAATCTTACCTCCACCTCAAGCGCGGGTTCGGATCAGTCCCTTCTGGGCACTCTTGTAGTTGGTAAACCTCCTTCTGGAGAAGAATTCCTGGAATCAAAGCTGCGAAATCTCCGTCTTGACCTTCTGCGGGGTCTCGGGACTGTATAGGACTGGGATGTTGGGAGATCACGATGACTCTCTAAGGCCTCTTCCGCCACCCTTGGAGAGGTGTATGTTCCTACGGATCCATCTGCATAGAATATTCTTAGAGTCGCCGGGAACGCCAGTTGGATACGGATCTTTCGGTCCACCAAAGTAGTGCATATGGAACTGAAAGCTCTCCTTTTCTTTGTCACCTCCACTGAGTAATCTTCGAATAGGAGTAGCTTGGAGTTTCTGAACATCAAAGGGCGGCTGCGCTGGCGAAAGGCTCTAATGATGTCCGACCAGGCCCGGCGCTATGGGTAGGCAAAGTGGGCAATTGCCCAGGGCCCCCATGAAATGGGAGAATCTCTTCTTTCAAATGAATCTTGAATTTTGTTTCTAGGTGCCATGGATCCAGAGAATATCAGGTGGCATTTTTATGTATAAAAATCACTCACGACAGCATTTTAACAGTTAATAGCTCAATTTTCCTGACACATAGAAACACAAGGAGACTCTCTTCTTTCATATGAAAAAAGAAGTGAGGTTCTATGTGTCACAGAGCCAGAGATACAGCCCCCTGAAGTGTCCCCCTCCCCCTTCAGATTCTTAGGTATCAGGCTACAGGGAGAATTTGCTGCACACAGGAGCTGCTGCATCTCACAGATAATGGAAATATTCACTTTATATGTTACTATATTCTAATAATGGATAATATCAACTAATATTCATGTTTAACCCTTCTCTATCCAGAACTATCTAAGAACACACTTTCTCTCTTATTACTGCGACCTAGAACATAAAGTTATATGTAACACCTAAAACACACACATGTTCTGGAATAAAGATTTATATTTCCCAGCCTCCTCCATTATTTACTCCTATGTTCTGACGTTCTCACTCAAATTCTTATGAAGCGCGGGGGGTTCTGTTATTGTGCGGCTAATACAATGGCGTACATCTAATAGTGACTTTTGTATATCATTAGCTTGGTTTATGGACATATAGTTATTTATTTGGGTGACCATTGTGTAAGGGAACATACAATGGTAGATCTGTGTGAAGCGCAGTGTAATTTTCTGCAAAAATAGTTTGGTGTCCCCTGTGGATGTATGTTTTCTTTGCTGCATATTTTGGTGAATATACACATGTGGGGTATGTGTGATCTCCTCACATCTTACTGTTTTAGGAAAGTATATTTTCTATATATAAAAATCTGGATTTGTACATATTTTACAGGAAATTTTGAATGTTAATTGCCAAATGCATCGCCTGGATGTCTGCTTTCAAAATTCTATAGGTTTTATGGCGCCTTTACTTTTTATTCTATTTTCTTGATATATTTTGCAGGTTGTGACTGTCTTAAAATTTGTAGCCGAAAAGCAGATATCTAGTTATTACAGTTTTAGTGATATTATGTGGATTTATTTATGTGAACATATTAATATGAGGCATTTGTGAACTCTACACATGTCCATCTATTATATTTAGGAGATGTGAAGGTAAATATTTTGTGTTTGAAGCACATTTTTTGCCATCAAAGTCAAATTTTAAGTATTTTTTATAAAATATTGCAACTTGAATCAAAATTGCATGAAGGCGCCAATGTCTATAAACTCTTTAATGCAATTTTGAAAATGGGGCAAGTGTCTGCTTACTGAAAAAATGTGATTTGTTGGATTCACTGTAATTCTTTCTGCTGTATTTTCGATTTTATTTTTAAACGTCAAAATTGTAAAAATTGCTGCGGCCAATAATGCAACAAAATATCCAGAAATGCCTGCCGGTTAAAGGGTTAATACCCCTTGGTTGAATTCCCGGGTGAAGATGCTTATCATCAGCTATTTATCTCCTATAATCTGACCATTTATATATCTAGCTTTTTCTCTATCTATTTATTAATCAATCTTCTCTCTCTCTTCTACTGTATTTATCTCGCATATCTATCTCCTGTATATATCATCTACTTTATAGTTATGCATCTAGAAATCTCTATCATCTTTCATATTTATCTTCTATCATCAATAATTATAAATAAAAAATACTTTATTTATATAGCGCACACAGATTACGCATAGCCGCACTGTGCCTGCCAGGTCAGTCCCTGTCCCCATGGGGCTCACAATCTATTCAACCTACCAGTAATTTTTTGGGGTGTGGGAGGAAACTGGAGGACCCGGAGGAAACCCACGCAAACACAGAGAGAACATACAAACTCTTTGCAGATGTTGACCAGCTCTGCAAGGCTGTAGTGCTAACCACTGAGCCACTGTGCTGCCCATAAATCTCCCTATCATCTATCTATCTCTTATAAAATTCTGTTTTACCATACAAAAGGGAGCCTCTTACTGACTGTGACTGGTCATAACGTAGTTTTATTTTGGGGCTCCGATTTTAGTTATGCCCAGGGCCCCACTTTGTCTAGAACCGGGCCTGTGTCCGACTTGTCATTAAAGTCCAAGTATCTCATGATTACTTGACGAGGCCTTATTGTGGTTTTGTCCCTGCTGTTTGGCTGTGATCCGGTGAGTTTAGGATCTGGACCCAGTCGGTGCGCCCGTTCAACTCTAGAAAAATAATGGGTACCAACCATTATGGATTACTAACCATCAGATGAACACTACATAAATATGTTTTTTTTTTTCTTTAGAGTACACGTAAATAGGATAAGTTAATATGGACGTGGAGGATATTCATATTCCTTTATGGAACATATAGATACGTAATAACACTACTTCAGTGTACATATGGATATGTAAGAATATCCCTCTAGTTCGATATAAATATAATAGGTATGATTTTTGTTAACATTTGATCAATTGTGGGTACTGACATATTTATGATTTCTATATAAAGTGAGTTATGCAAAAATATCCTTTTTTTTTTTTTTTAACACAGTATAAGGGATGGAAACATATACCCTTCATTGAAGATAAATTTACCTCTTAAGATGTTAATCTTTAGAATTGATTGGCCAATAATGAACTAAATTCTTGTTTTTGTAGTAGTGTGAACAGGGACCAAGTTACTGCTGCTCACGCTCTGCTTGTTATGTGTGAGAAGGTAGGGGTTAAACGTTAAACATGGGGAGGGTGTCTACAATATGGGGAAGAGGGTGTGAAGTCTTGAGATATACTAGATTAGATAAAGCTGTGTAACAACAGATTTTGTATTTTCCTCCTGGTAGAACATTCTTGTTAGCTTTATATATATTAATATTGTATGTATACGAAATAGTTGCTAAATGGTCCGATGTATCTATTTTGTAATAGAATGGAAGACAGTAGTTGTGCTATGTGTAAGGTATAAAAAGATTGAGAGGTTACTAGCCAGCAACGCCCTGGAAGAAGCCGTGGTAGCGAAACCCTGGGTCGGGCGAACTAGCGAGTCTGGCGTCCACATGGTGGATTTTATATGCGCATGATTTTATTCTATTTTGTGAGTATGTTTTAATAAAATAAATTCCATATATTTGAACATACTACCCTATCTGCTGCTTAATCTCTTCTATAGTAGCTGTACACTATTTGGCTAAAGGATGCAAGAAAACGCAGCTTAAAACTGTCTGAATAGCGATCTATTCCCATCCAAATACCGTTTGTGTGGAAGTGTACTGAAGAATTTGGAACATAGTTGGGAAAAGAGTGAAATCGTCGATTTATCAAACGATATATAAAAGGACACACAAGGAGCTCCGGTCAGACTGCTAGATGTGGGATCCATCTGTGACTGTTTGGCAGCTCCTATAGGGGATAGTGTGCATCACAAAAACACTTTTTCTTTTATCTCATGATTACTTGACGAGGCCTTATTGTGGTTTGGTCCCTGCTGTTTGGCTGTGATCCGGTGAGTTTAGGATCTGGACCCAGTCGGTGCGCCCGTTCAACTCTGCACCTGCCGTTAATGCCAAGCGCCCTTGGTAGCTCCATTTCACAGAATATCTGAAGATCCCCTTGCGGAATTGATTCTGGCAGGCCCACTAGGTGCAGGTTGTTTCTTCTGGACCGGTTCTCCATGTCATCCAGCTTTTCTGTAAGGCGTTTTACTTCTAAGATCACATCTTCCAGCTTGTTTAGGGTCTCTTCTTGCGAATCTTCTGTATGGGACACCCTGTGTTCTAGTTCCGTCAGCTGGGTCGCTTGTTGTGTGAGATCTTTTTGGAGGGACTGTATTGCTGCTTGCATAGAAGTCTCTGGGCCGTCTGGATATCCGGGCTAACTTAGCCACCACCTCCGCCGCTAGGACCTGGTAGTTCAAAGTCAACGCTGCCAATGTTCCCGCTTCAGTCCTGGTTCCCCCTTCATCTGGTGGGACTTGGGGTGCGTCTTGAGAAGACATTGCAGCTTGCTGTACCTGGTCAGGCATCTCTGAACTATCTATGTGTGGGTTGTCCGGTTTATGTTTCTGCGCACTTCGGAGCAGATATCTCTCCATGCACTCCCTTTCCTTTGTCAGAGGTGGGGGGGTGTCCGGTCGGTACTGTCCTGGTGGATGTGTAACAGCCCACCGTATTAGGGATGTGTGGATGGCTCATCACGTCCAGACAAGACTGTCCTGATGGATGTGTAACAGCTTGCTGTCGTGGTATGGCTGCCCTCCTATGTGCGGGGAGAGGGGTGAGGGTCAGGAGCTCTATTAATGTGCAGATGTGTATACTCCTGTGATATCCCTGGCCCCTTCTAGCTGCTGTGAGCCTTGTGGGAGTCTCTAGGGGCACAGTTCCAGTTACTCTGCGGCTGCGGTTTGCTTAGCAGGGGGATGCCGTTTCCCGCCAGGCTGCCACGTGGTTGTAATGGCTGCCGGTGTTTGTGCGCAACCTTCTGTCTACCTCCTCTGGGCTTGATCTGGGGCCGCTCTTTGTTACCCCTGTCCGTGGCACTGCAGTCTGGGGTGGTCGCGTGCTTGGCGTCTCTGCCTGTCACCCTGTGCCGGTATGTGCACCGGCAGTTCGCGGCTCCGCCGCTTATCTCCCGGGGTAACAGCTTTCCCCCTGTATGCGGAGCGCTTCTGTTGGGGATGCGGTGACCAGGGGTGCCCGTGCTAGCCGGTATGCTGCGGGTTTCTGAGGCCGGTACGGGAGCGCTCCGATCCCGCTCCCTCACATCACTGCGCCAGAACCGGAAGTCCAATAAATGGTGTTTATTCCACCCTCTGCCCTGAGGTAAACTGGCATGAAAAATATAACACACATATGTTCTATGTATAATTTTTTATTTCTCCTGATGCTTTACCTCCGAGTTGAATTAGCCACTGGCTTTGTAAGGCATCGATGATACGGAACAGGAGGCTGTGGTGGGTGCAGCGCGTCCCTCAGCTGTCCTCCGCTATTGAATAAAGCGGCCCGATCTTTGTGAATGGCACAAGCGTGAGTTATGCGCGCTCACATACTCGTTCAATGGCCGGAAAGCCACATACCATAGGGGTCAGGTTAGCCCCATGTAAAAACATATACGCACATTTTTTCTAAATAAAGTATATTATACATATGAATCCCTAGTCGCCCTCTTTTACATAAACATACAAAAAAAATTATGCTGAGGTGGGAATACCCCTTTAAGCTACAAAATAGCTGCCTCCTTAAGGGGTTAATGTGTGGGTGCAGGGCTGTTGTAATGTGTGGGTGGAGAGTGAACCCCCTTTTATCTAATGTGTTTCTAGTGTTGTTAATTGAAGTATAAATTGAATTCCAGTATAAATTTAATATTAAATGAAATTGTGTGTGATCTGTAGCAGATTTATATTATCTTGGTTGTAACACATAGTTTAATATAACTTTACTTGTGCATATATAACATTTATATATGTTTAATCATTCATATATGTTTAATCACAAAAATGAATGGGGTGCTATGTATGTAATCGGTGGTGTTGTATGGAGTGTGTAATGTGAGGGTGCAGGGAGCTTGTAATATGTGGGTGCATGGAGGATGTTCAGAGTGAACCCCATTTCGCCCCCCTTTGATTCAGTCCTATTTCCCTCCCTTCCTTTTTATGGGGTGTCCTGTATGTAATGGGGTCAGTTGTATGGAGTGTGTAATGTGAGGGTGCAGCAAGGATGTAATGTGTAGGTACCTGGAGGATGTGCAGAACGAACCCTCTTTTATCTAATGTGGTGTTTCTAATTGAAGTATAAATTGAATTCAAGTATAAATTTTATATAAATTAAAATTCTGTGTGATCTGTAGCAGATTCATATTATATTGGTTGTAAAACAGAGTTTGATATACATTTAATTGGTGTGATCTCAAGCAGATTCATGTTTAACTGGTTCACAACTGCCCGCCGTGTATTCACGGCGGCGGTCGGGTCCCACTGCATGGAGAGGGCTCACAGGCTGAGCACTCTCCATAGCCGGTAAGTCTTTGCTGCATATTGCAGCAAAGGCCTACCGGTAACACCCGCGATCCGTGCCAGCCTCAAAGAGATGGCCTCAAAAACTGCTTGTTGCTCGGACGAGTATTTCGCCAGCTCGAGAAAATGGCATCTCCCGCCGTTTTGATTTTTGGCGGCCAGAAACAGAGCCAATCACAAGCCAGGAGACTCTGCACTCCACCCAGCATGACGTGGTACCCTTACACGTCGATAGCAGTGGTTGGCTGGCCTGATCAGGTGACCCTGGAATAGACTAGCCCCTGCCCACGCTGCTCGGATCATTCTCTGTCCGGATGCCGTTAGGGAGAGAGTTGCTGCTGCAGGGATAGTGTTAGGGTGTTATATTAGCTTACTGTTAGGCAGGAGTGAGTCTACAAGAACCCAACAGCCCTTGTTAGGGCTACAATAGTGTTATATTTTTTTGTTTGTTTGCTTGTGGCTGGACTTGCTGGCACTAGTAGTGCAGCTAGTACCATATTGTGAGGAATTTGCAGGGAGACTTGCGACCGTTGTGTTTAGCTCTTAGTGACACACATATCCACCTCAAACACCGAAGTGGGACAATTTATTAGGGGTTTGATTTAAATTAGGCACAGTCTGCTCATTTTTTTTTTTTTACGTTTATTTACTTTTATAACTCAAAGTCATCTGGCATAGCAGTGTGCTTTCAGTGTAGGCTAGAAAATAGCCATAGGAGAACCCAAACAGCTTACTTAGGCCTACAATAGCGTTATATATTTTATTTTTTGTTGATTTGCTTGTGGCTGGCCTTGGTGGCATTAGTAGTGCAGCTAGTACCATATTGTGAGGACAAAACACAAAAAAACAAACAAAAAAAAAAATTTACAGTTTACACTTTAATTTTGAAAATGTTTAACCCGAGGGCTAGGGGTAGAGGACGAGGGCGTGGGCGTCCAACTACTGCAGGGGTCAGAGGCCGTGGTCCTGGGCGGGGTGAGACACCACCTGCTGATGAGGGAGCAGGGGAATGCCGCAGAGCTACACTCCCTAGGTTCATGTCTCAAGTTACTGGGACTCGTGGTAGAGCACTGTTGAAGCCAGAACAGTGCGAACAGGTGATGTCGTGGATTGCGGACAATGCTTCTAGCCATTTGTTCACCAGTCAGTCTTCCACGCAGTCCACCCATGTCCCCGAAATCAGCACTCCTCCAGCTCCTCCGCCTCCTTCCCCCCAGTCTGCTCCCTCCCAAGAAAATTTGGCATTTGAACCGGCATACTCTTAGGAACTGTTTCCTAGACCCTTCCCAGAGTCACAAACCACTTGTCCGGTTGCTGCTGAGCTCTTTTCCGATGCCCAGGCTTTCCACCGGTCGCAGTCTGTGGGAGATAATGACATTATTGACGTAGTGGAAGAAGTGTGTAAAGAGGTGTCGGACGATGAGGAGACACGGTTGTCAGACAGTGGTGAAGTTGTTGTTAGGGCAGGAAGTCCGAGGGGGGAGCAAACTGAGGGATCGGAGGATGATGAGGTGACAGACCTAAGCTGGGTTAATAGGCTGGGTGAACACAGTGCTTCTGAGACGGAGGCGAGTCCTATGCCAGAACAGGTTGGAAGAGGCAGTGGTGGGGCCAGACGGAGAGGCAGGGCCAGAGCTGGTGCATCAGCACCAAATGTTTCACGTAGTCAAGCTCCCGTGGCGAGGGCTAGATTTTCAGAAGTCTGGAGGTTCTTTAAAGAAACACCGGATGACCGACGGACTGTGGTGTGCAACCTGTGCCAAACCAGGATCAGCAGGGGTCACTACTACCACCACTACTAGCTTAACTACCACCAGTATGCGCAGGCATATGAATGCTAAACACCCCACTCAATGGCACCAAGCCCGTTCACCTCCGGCCGGGCACACCACTGCTCCTTCCCCTGTGTCATCTGCTAGTCAGCCCCCTGCCAAGGACCCCGGCCCAAACACCTCCCGTGCGAAAACCCCATCTTCGCCTCCACGATCCTCCACAGCATCCACCAGCGTTCAGCTCTCCATACCCCAGACGCTGGAGCGCAAAAGGAAGTATAATGCAACCCACCCACACGCCCAAGCCCTCAACGTCCACATCTCCAGATTACTTAGCCTGGAGATGCTGCCCTATAGGCTGGTAGAGACCGAGGCCTTTCGCAACCTCATGGCGGCAGCCGCCCCTCGGTATTCGGTCCCCAGCCGCCACTACTTTTCCCAATGTGCCATCCCAGCCCTTCACCAGCACGTGTCAGACAACATCATCCGTGCCCTGACCAATGCCGTTTCTGACAAGGTCCACCTGACCACGGACACGTGGACGAGTGCTGCCGGGCAGGGCCACTATATATCGCTGACGGCACATTGGGTTAACTTGGTGGAGGCTGGGACCGAGTCTGACCCTGCGGCTGGTCATATACTGCTGACGCCGAGGATTGCGGTGCCTACCTCGGTCCAGGTCTCTCAGGCCTACTATGCCTCCTCCTCCTCCCACCCCTCCTCCTCCTCCGAATTACCATCCGTGGGCATGGCGCCATCAGTCGGTAGCTCTAGGCACAGCAGCAGTGCCGTCGCTAAGCGACAGCAGGCGGTGCTCAAACTGCTGAGCCTAGGTGATAAAAGGCACACCGCCCAAGAGCTATTACAGGGCATCACGGCGCAGACTGATCGCAACAGGCTGCTTGGCCTGTTGAAAAACTCTCTGGTCAGCATGAAGTCGGAAGCTTTGCAGTCGTCACAAGAGACGGGGGGAGAAAATTCCCTTGTTGATAGCCAAAGCACCCTCAGGTCTGTTTCTCAGCGCATATCGGAGGAGGTGGAGGAGGATGAGGAGGAAGAGGAGGAGAATGTTGGCGAGACAGAAGAGGGGACCATTGTTCAGTCCTTCACTGTTCAGCGTGTATGGGCAGAAGAAGAGGAGTCGGAGGAGGAGGAAATGGAGAGTCAGGCCAGTGAGGGGAGTGAATTCTTGCGCGTTGGTACTCTGACGCATATGGCAGATTTCATGCTAGGCTGCCTATCCCGTGACCCTCGCGTTCAAAGAATTTTTTCCAGCACTGATTACTGGGTATTCACTCTCTTGGACCCACAGTACAAGCAAAATCTTTCCACTCTCATCCCTGGAGAGGAAAGGAGTGTGAGAATGCATGAATACCAGCAGGCCCTGGTGCACAAGCTGAAACAGTTTTTCCCTTCTGACAGCGCTGGCGGCAGAGGGCGTACTTCTGTGGGACAAGTAGCGAGGGAGAGTAGGCAAGCAGGCAGCTTGTTCAGCACTGGCAGGGGTACGCTTTACAAGGACCTTGCCAGTTTTATGTCATCCCAGCAAGACACTGTCACCTGTCCCCAGTCTTGGCAGAGTAGGGCTGATCTTTACAGAAAGATGGTGAGGGAGTACGTAGCTGACCATACCATCGTCCTAAATGATCACACAGCTCCCTACAACTACTGGGTTTCAAAGCTGGACATGTGGCACGGACTGGCGCTGTATGCCTTGGAGGTTCTTTTCTGCCCTGCCGCTAGCGTGTTGTCAGTGCAGTGTCAGTCAGCGGGTTTTCAGTGCAGCTGGTGGCATCATCACCGATAAGCGTATATGCCTGTCGACTGACAGCGCTGACAGGCTGACGCTTATCAAGATGAATAAAGCCTGGATTTCTCAGGATTTCCATTCTCCACCAGGTGAAGGAAGCTCAACCTGAATAATTTATGCACTCCTCCTCCTCATTTTCCTCCTTCTCCTCCTCTTTGTACACTAAAGCAGAGGAAACGGGCTATTTTTTGACAGGGCCAACTGGCTCTAGCTATAGTACTCAATCTACTTAATTTTTCTGGAGGACCACCTACCTGCTCCTCTGGTTTGAAAACTTTTTTGGACTGCCACATACAGGCCCTCAATCTATTTAATTTTTCTGGAGGACCACCTACCTGCTCCTCTGGTTTGAAAACTTTTTTGGACTGCCACATACAGGCACTATCCAAATTAAATTGTCTCCATAGCAGCCTCCACACGTAGTCTTTTTAGCTGCCTCCACATGTTGTCTCCATTGCTACCTCCACACGTCATCTCCATAGCTGCCTCCAAAAGTCGTCCATATAGCTGCCTCCATACATCGTCCCCTTAGCAAAATTTTGGGTTGTTTTCATGGCTTCCACATCAAACTTGTTAACTTTGTCGCCACCCTGCTGTGTTATCCACAAAATGTACTTGCAAACTTCAATCATTTACCGATATTATTTCAGCGCTTATTGCGCATCTGTTTACATTCCCCTCACCCGCCATAACCCAAACTTATAAGAACACTACTACACTTGATCTTATACAAAAGGTTCTTAGTAGTGCTGTTTGGAGAGTAGCCGAGAGACAGGGGCTTGGATAGGCGAAAGCTCGCCTGGCAGCGGAACACCAGCTCCATCCTAAGATCCAACTAACATAGTTTTAACTGCAGCACCTTTAATCTACTACTACTTCACTGCCTCCATACATCGTCGAGCTGGGTCAGGCAGAATTTTCAGGTGTTTCACCTTCAGGTGGCCCATCTGTCGCCGCCATGCTGGAGACCTGAAGTTGCAATCATAGCAGCGCAATATGGATGTCCCATACTGTCGCTCTTAATCATGGAACCATTTCCGAAAAAACAATTAAAAATAGAACCACTATGCTATTCCATTATTCCTAGGTGAAATATTCAAACGACCCCGCCTGCTTTGAAAATTATAATTTTTTCAAAGTAAACGCTTCTGGCCCCAGGCCCATTTTGGGTGGGGAGGAGCCGAGAGACAGGTGCTTGGACAGGCGAAAGCTTGCCTGGGAGCGGACCGCCATCTCCATCCCAAGATCCAACTAACATAGTTTTAACTGCAACACCTTTAATCTACTACTACTTCACTGCCTCCATACATCGTCCCCTTATCAAACGAGCTGTGTCAGGCAGAATTTTCAGGTGTTTCACCAGATACATAGTGGAACTTGGCCCATCTGTCGCCGCCATGCTGGAGACCTGAAGTTGCAATCAAAGCAGCGCAATATGGATGCCCCATACTGTCGCTCTTAATCATGGAACCATTTCCGAAAAAACAATTAAAAATAGAACCACTATGCTATTCCATTATTCCTAGGTGAAATATTCAAACGACCCCGCCTGCTTTGAAAATTATAATTTTTTCAAAGTAAACCCTTCTGGCCCCCAGGCCCATTTTGGGTGGGGAGGAGCCGAGAGACAGGGGCTTGGACAGGCGAAAGCTCACCTGGGAGTGGACCGCCAGCTCCATCCCAAGATTAGGCAGCCTCAGAGGCATCCGTGCATGCTGCCCCTGCTGTTTCCTGTCCATTTTGCCTCCACGATCCTCCACAGCGTCCACCAATGTCTCCATGCGCAACTTTCAACTCTCTATACCCCAGACCCTGGAGCACGAGAGGATATGCAGCACATCATCCCCTTATCAAACGAGCTGTGTCAGGCAGAATTTTCAGGTGTTTCACCAGATACATAGTGGAACTCGGCCCATCTGTCGCCGCCATGCTGGAGACCTGAAGTTGCAATCATAGCAGCGCAATATGGATGCCCCATACTGTCGCTCTTTTTTTTTTTTTTAAAACCTCTTTATTTTCAAACAAAAATGTAACATAAGACATTTTAACAAACGTTTTAACATTTGGCAATGTATCAGATATCTTATGAGTTACATGTCAGTTACATTTTCCATTTTTGCGTTTTTAGTGCACCGGGGGGGTGGACCGCCTCATCTAGTTCCTAGCGATCTCTTTTTGACCCGCTGCTCAGTTTACTGGGGATGTCATCTCCACGTCTGCCATTATCCTCCTCAGTGGCCTTCATACCTGTAGCTTACCCAGGTTTCCCTTCAGAATTCCTGTGTTATACCATGTTGTTAATTTGAAAGGGGTAACCAGTTCTATTATTTCTTGCCTGGTCATATGCGAAACAATAAATTGCTTCCATTTGCTGAAAAAACCCTTGGTTTGTTTTTCCTTATGTCTAAGTGTTTCAATTCTATCCAGTCGAATCAAGTGTTTCATCTGATTGACTACCTCCACAGTTGTCGGGGAGGAGTCCTTTATCCAGTGGTTCATGATGCATCTTTTGGCCACTATAGGAAGGCATGAACGTCTAATCTGATCAGTGGAATCTCCTCTTGACCTTCATCCCCTTCTACTATGTGGAATATTAAGAGCAGCGGGTCCATGGGTAGGTTTTTGTCCCAGTTTAATTTTATGTGATCCCTTATATGGTTCCAAAAAGTCTGAATAATGTCGCATGACCATATCCCATGCCATACATCTGTGCTAGGTTGTTTGCATTTTGGGCAGGCTATCAGCCTGTCCGGATTGTTTGGTGTTCTTGGCAGGTTAAAGCCATAGTAGGCATGGTGCATGATCCTTAAATAAGTCTCCCGCCATTGTTCGCTCGTTATGCATTGTCTCACTTTGGCCCACCCTTGCATCAGTCCCTCATATATCTCTTTGTCCGGGAATCGCTTGACCCAACAGTTCCCTACTTTGTTTTGTATCCCTTTTAACATACGGCTTTTGATATCTGCATAGAGTATGGTTATATTGTGAGTACTCTGAGCTGTGCCTAAAAGTGAACTGAAAGCACTGTCGGATGCCTCCCTCGTAATTTCCCCGGTTCTTGACCTGAGAAAATTATGCATTTAAGGAGAATTTCTTCTAATGAGCGCCACCTTGGTTCAGTGTCATGTATGAGGTCGCCCACTTTTCCCACCCCTGATTCCTTCCAGGGCTTGTAGAGGGCACTTTCTTTCCCTGGCATAAATTCTTTATGGTTCCAGAGTGGCATGTGTTTGGATAGCAGGAAGGGTAAGTGGTATAGCTTTCTCACCTCCTTCCATGCTACTAGTGTATCATGTATTACTAATGACTGCCTTGCTATTAAGGGCCTTTTCGAGAAACTGGTGTGGAGCAATGTCACCACATCATTTGGCGCCACCAGTTCTCTCTCCAGGTTCGTGTTGGAGTATTTGGCCGTGCCATTGATCCAGTTCACCACATGTCTAAATAAGCAGGCTAGATTATAGCCTCTTATATTGGGTATGTTTATACCTCCTTCCCATTTACTGAGCATCAGTTTTTTGGCTGTGATTCTGGGTCTTTTTCCCCGCCACAGGAATGTTTGGAATGCTTTTGTTATTTTGTTTACGTCTATGTGAGTCAATAGCACTGGGATAGTTTGTAGGGGATAGAGGAGTCTCTGAAACGAGATCATCTTTATTAGGTGACCCCGTCCTAACATAGTTAAGGGGAGCTGTTGCCACCTTTCCAGTTCTTTCAGGATTTTTTCAATTAGGGGAGAATAGTTTAGTGTATAGATCTGTTCAGGTTGTCGCCCGATGTGAATTCCCAGGTATGTTAAGTACGAACGTGCCTTCTTTATGGGCATGTCTGGTGGCGGCCAATTAGTGCTAGTTCCCCCTGGCCTTAAGTCCAACATTTCACTTTTTGCCACATTGATGGTGAACCCTGAGAATGCTCCGAATCGCTCAATATGTCTTAGTACCCTCTCTAGGTGTTGCTCTGGGTTAGATAAAAACAAGATTACGTCATCTGCGAAAAGCACCTGCTTTACGGTTTCTTTTCCTATTTTAATACCCTCAAACAGCTCCCCATCTTCTAGAGATCTCGCTAACGGTTCCAGCGCCAGGTTGAAGAGTAAGGGCGATAGCGGACATCCCTGTCGATTGCCCTTCTGTAGCCTAAATGGTGTGGACAGGAACCCTGGGGTGTGTACCCTTGCCATTGGCTCATTATATAGACCCTTTAGTAGAGTGCAGAACTTTCCAGTGAATCCATATTTATGCAGCACCATCCACAGCCAGGGCCATCTCACTTTGTCGAAAGCTTTTTTGGCATCTAATGCCACCAGGGTCGGATGTTCCCCTGGCTGTGGACAGTTTTTTACCCTATCTAGGATTGCCAGTACCTTGCGTATGTTAGACACTGCCGCCCTCCCCTTGATAAAACCTACTTGGGACTCCCCAACTAGTGCTGGCATGCAGAGTGACAGTCTGTCTGCCATGATTTTCGATAGAATCTTGATGTCCTGGTCTATTAGGGAAATAGGGCGGTAGGAGCCAGGGTCCAGGGGATCTTTACCGTCTTTGGGAATTAGTTTTATATATGCCGTTTTAGAGTGCAGAGGGAGTTTGCCATGTTGGAGAATTTCATTAAAATATGGTACCAGTATGGGGATTATTTGTTTCTTTAACGCTTTATAAAACTCCGAGGTGTACCCGTCAGGGCCAGGGGCTTTCCCATTTTTAGTCCACTAATCACTCTTCCTATTTCTTCCTCTGTGACGTCTTGGTTTAGCATGTCTAACTGGATTTGACAAAGCTTAGGTAGTTTGACTGAGGATATAAAATTCTTCGCTTCCCCGCTCCCTGTCGTGTCATCCTTATAGAGCTTGGCATAATATTCCCTAAAAGTTGCGTTCACCTCTTTGGGGGATTAAAGCACCTTTCCTGCGTTATTTCGCACAGCTGGGATGTGGTTTGGTTTGTATCTTCCCTTTGCTAATCTGGCCATCAATTTCCCAGACTTGTTTCCAAAGCGGAAAAGTTCTGCCTCGTATGGCTTTCGGTACTGTTCCTCTTTTCTATCCAGCCATAGATCGTAATTTGATCTGGCCTCATCCCATGCTATTTTTGAGTCGTGTGTGGAAGTGTTTAGGAATGTCGTGTACGCTGCTCTTAGGGCATCACTGGCTTGTCTATATTGTTTTTCTATTTTCTTTTTAAGTGTAGAAGTGTATGCCATCAGTCGCCCTCTTATAGCTGTTTTGGCTGACGTCCAGAACATTGCAGGGTCCTCCTTGTGTACCCCATTCTCAAAGTCGTGTTCTATCCACCATCCCTCTAGTATTTCTGTGAATGAATCATCTTTTGTTAGGAAGGCCGGGAAACGCCAAAGGATGTCACTGCCTTTGGGGTGTGCGTCATGTAATGTGATTGTCACTGGAGCGTGATCCGATATTGCTAGTTCTTCTATTTCCGACGTTAGTAACATTTGGCTCGCTTTATCTGATAGCAGGAGGTAATCGATGCGTGACCAACTGTTATGTGGGTGTGAGTAATGTGTGTATTCCCTCCCGTCGGGATGTGTATCTCGCCACCCGTCCCTCATCCCTGTTTGTGACAGAAGGTCTGGTAATGCACGTCTGTCCATTTTGTTTCTTACGGTCTTTCATAGTTTCATAGTTTATACGGTTGAAAAAAGACACTTGTCCATCAAGTTCAACCGAACTTGATCAAGTCTTCCTCAACCGATGCCACTGTGTTCAAGTATTATGAGTCTTTCTTCATCTCCCAGTAGGGAGTCCGTGACCTGCCTAAAGAAAGATCTATTGTTCTCGTTTGGGCCATATATATTGTGTATCGACCATATTTCCCCTTGATATTCTATTTGTAACCAAACCCGTCTTCCTTCTGTGTCATGTTTCGACTGCAACACCTTCCCTGGAAAGGACCTATGTAACAGGGTTAGTACTCCAGCCTTCCCTTTTTGTGAGGGCGATCCATACACCTGTCCCACCCAGAATTTTTAAAGTCTAAAGTAGTCTGAAACCTCTAATTGGGTTTCTTGCAATAAGACAATGTCAGGGCGTAATTTACCTAAATGGCGAAGAACCTTAGAGCGCTTTTGCGGGGAACGGAGACCTTTTACATTCCATGTAATGATTTTCATCACTTTATAACTTAAGTGGTTGGTGGGTTTCAATGAAATTCCAGAAACTAGTATTTCCTGTTTAAAGATCGCTTCATCGGTCTGACAGGTTTTGGATCGTCTCTTTAATATGGTGCGCCCTCCCCCCATGCACTTAACATGTATCTTATTTAGCGTATAATTTTTGTTTGCCAATAACATTGCATAACAGAAATCCCTCTCCCCCCAGAAAAAAAAAACCAACATAACAACAATATAATTCTTAGAAGCCTGGAGTTTGGCCGTCAGACCGTCCTCGTCTGGGCTTGTGGACTTCACTTTTTTCAGTAGTGTAAAGAGCACCTCATTAGTCCGACCAAGTGTCTAGAATTGTCCACCAGGGGGGCATTTCGTGCTAGCTCATTGTGGGAAATTGCTCTAGCTGAATGCGCCCTTCGTTTCCTTGATTGGTTGTTCTACCAATCATAACAGTCCCTTACATGGGAGTCTCTTACTGTTTAGGCCCCTCTATGGCAACATGACATAACATACATCAACTTAACCAACTGCGTTGCTACATTTTGCGGAGCTATGCTCCCTTACCCCACCCTCGAGTGACCAGTTCAGGGTTCTCTGTTGGGTCTTGGGAACCTCAAGTCTCGGTCTGGTGAGGAGGTCCTGGACTCCTGACTGTGGTATCTGCGTCGTGGGTGCCTTTGAGGTTGTGGTGAGCTCATTCGCTTTCTGCTGTCTCTTGATTGGTGATCAGTTGGCAGGACTTGATGACGTTATAGGGCCTCTTCTGCTTCCTTTGGGTTGACATAGATGCCCATAGAGCCATCGCCATAAAACACCCGAAGTGTAGCTGGGAATACTAATTGGAATCGGATTTTCCTTTCTATTAGAGCTGTGCATATGTTACTGAATGCTCTTCTTTTCTTGGTAACTTCTGCTGAGTAGTCCTCAAATAACAATATTTTGGAACCCTTAAACATCAGCGGATGCGTTCTCCTTCTGAAGGCTCTGATTATGTCTGTCTTATCATTGTAGTCCAGATAGCGCATTATTACTTGTCTCGGCCTGCTCATGTCCTGGTTTGTTCTTGACATCTGGGATTCAGTCGCTCTCGGATCCGGTCCCAATCGGTGCGCCCTTTCCACCCGGCACCTGCCCTTGAGGCCCAGTACTTTTGGCAAGTCGAGTTCACAGAACAACTGTAAGTCGCCTGGGCGAACCGATTCCGGTAGACCCACTATACGGAGATTATTCCTTCTTGATCGATTTTCGATGTCGTCTAGTTTTCTGGACAGCCGTTTAGTTTCCAGCGTGACCATTTCTAGTTGTCTCTTTAGATCAACCTGTGAGTCTTCTGTAAGCGAGATTCTTTGTTCCGCCTCTGTTATCCTGCCCCCTTTTTCACTATGTCAGTGCGCACTGACTGTAGAGCTTTTTGTATTGACGACTCCAGGGCCTTATGTATGTCAGGCGCCAATTTCGCCATCACCTCTGCCGCCAGTGATTGATAGTCTATCTGAGGTGTGGGATCTTGAGAGAACTGTGCGACCAGCATCTCAGGGTCTGGTGGCGTGGGGGAACAGGCTCCTACTTCCTCATCTGCCGGTATGTGAGTTTGCTGAGAGCTCATTCTCACAGGTTCTAGATTTGTTTGTGAAGCAGGTTCTGTGAGAGTAGCGTTGCCCATTTTAGTCTTGTGACCGCTACGGAGGAGATATCGCTCCATACACTCAAGCCTCCAAATACTACTGTGCTTTGGGATATATTAGATCTCTGACCAGTCTGGCTGTGTCTTGGGCAGGTACTTTCAGGGGAGCCTGTAAGTTCTGGCGCTGCTTTGTGTCTGGCCCGTCTCCCAGCCTCCACGTGCTGCTCCACGTGCTTATGCTATTGCCAATATGGTGCTACCTGTCAGCTCTGCGCTCCTTGTGCTGCTGCTGTGTGTGATCTATCCCCGCCGAGGTCACCTGCGTCCTCCTCCCCCTTTCTCCTACCGTTTGGTCTAAGCTGCCGGTAGGTCCGCTCAGGGAATCCTCAGATGCGGTGCGTGCCTGCTTTCAGTCGCGGCTGCGCTGCGGTTCCGGGCCGGCTCTCTGACCTTTTCGGGGGTGTTTGCCGCTGACTCCGCTGCCACCGGATAGTCCCGGTACTGTGGGGATCAGATCGGGTAGCGTCAGTTTGCCCCCCGGCTGGTTCTTTGCGGGTTTCTGGGGTCGGTTCGCGGGAGCTCCTTGAGGTGCGTCCTTACATCCCCGCTCCGGAACCGGAAGTATACTGTCGCTCTTAATCATGGAAGTCGTCTCCATGGCTGCCTCCACATGTCGTCCCCTTATCAAACAAGCTGTGTCAGGCTCATTTTTCGGGTGTTTCACCAGATACATTATGGAATTTGGTCACTATGTCGCCACCATGCTGTGTTATCGACTAAATATACCGTCAACCTTTTGTTGACATAGGAAATCATTTCAGTGCTTCTTGCTCACCTCCTTTGGTTCCTCTCTGCCACCCATTGGTTTGAAGCCTGAGTCCATTTAGGGTATGTCGCCATGACACTCTCTAGCCTGCCGCTGCTGCCGCTGCCTCTGCATGCCGTCCCCTATAGTGTCAGGGTCAATTATTGGATGTTTTAGATGCTATCTAGCCTCATTCGGTCACTCTGTCATGGCCATGCTGTTGCCCATAATTTTGGCATAATGGTTCGATTAAGCAGCCTCAGAGGCATCCATGCATGCTGCCCCTGCTGTTTCCCGTCCATTTCCGTGGTGTTTCCATCCTTTTCTGAGGTTCCCAGGTGTTTGGCCAAGCTTCCCTGTGCAGAGCCTTGGTCCCCTTGAAAAACGCTCGAGTCTCCCATTGACTTCAATGGGGCTCGTTATTCGAGACGAGCACTCGAGCATCGGGAAAAGTTCGTCTCGAATAACGAGCACCCGAGCATTTTAGTGCTCGCTCATCTCTAGTAGCCTCTGGTCTTCCGAAGACCCGAGGCTATTTCGTTTTAACCCCTTCATTACAATGTGCACATTGTAATGAATGAGGAGGAAAATCCCCATATACAGTGTATATGGGATTGATCAGTATGGCAGTGTATGGTAGGATCGATCAGACAGTCTGAAAAATAGTAGAAAGAAAAATAAAAAAAGTTTGAAATAAAAAAATTATGATAAAAAAACCTAAAAATTCAAATCACCCCCCCTTTCCCTAGAACTTACATAAATATAAATAAACAGTAAAAATTATAAACATATTAGGTATTGACGTGTCTGAAAATGCCCGATCTATCAAAATATATTAACGGTTTTTCAATGCGTTTAACCCCGTAACAGAAAATATTGCCAAAAGTCATATGGCACTTTTTTGCCATTTTGAAAAATATAAAAAAAATCTATAAAAAGTGATCAAAAGGTCATACTGTCCTAAAAATTATATCATTGAAAATATTATCAAATGTCACAAAAAATGACACCACCCACAGCTCTGTACAACAAAGTATAAAAAAGTTATTAGCGCCAGAAGGTGGCAAAATCAAAAAAGAATTTGTACAGCAGGATTTAATTTTTGTAAATGTATGAAAACATTATAAAACCTATACAAATTTGGTGTCCCCGTGACCATACCGACCCATAGAATAAAGTACACATGTCATTTGGGGCTCTCAGTGAAAGCCATAATATTCAAGCTCACAAGAAAATGGCGCAAATGCATTTTTTCACCATTTTCACTGCATTTGGAATTTTTTTCCTGCTTCCCAGTACATGGCATGGAATATTCAATACCATCACTATGAAGTGCAATTCTGTTTTACAGAAAACAAGCTGTCACACAGCTCTTCACGTGTAAAAATAAAAAAGTTATAGATTTTTGAAGGTGGGGAGTAAAAAATGGAAATGAAAAACCAGGAAAGGGACCAGTCCTTAACCGGATAAAGTATAAATTTAATATAAAATGAAATTGTGAGACGCCTCAAAGTTTAAACACTTTATTGATCAAAAATGTATACAGCAAAGAAAAATAAAATGTAAAAAACTAGTACAGAACATTGCATTAATCTGATACAAAAACAAGGGAATCGTCGGTATTGACTATAAACGCTGCAGGCCATTGAACTCTTTGGGGGTCATTTACTAAGTGCCCGATTTGCGTTTTTGTGCTGATTTTCCCTGTATTGCCCGGGATTATGGTGCATCGGCGCCGGCATGCACGCGACGGAAATTGGGGGGCATGGCCGTAAAATAAGTTTTTTTAAAAAAAAAAAGTGCAGCTCAACACGCGCTTACCTTCATCCAGGATGGCCCGGTGAACTCTAGTGCGTTCCGATGCACCTCACGCAGCAGCGACACCTGGTGGACGTCGGAGGAACTGCCTTAGTGAATCCCGGCCGGACCCGAATCCACCCCAGAGAACGCGCCGCTGGATCGCGAATGGACCGGGTAAGTAAATCTGCCCCTTTATGTTCAGGTAGGAAATCACATGGGAATACTACAGCAAATATTCGGCTCATACAAGGGGCTGATAGAGCGAAGTTTTTAAGCTCCAATTTATCCATAGCTAGTTAGTCATTCAGTTTTTCTCTTTTATTGTTTATTTCCAGTATATTGATGTTTAGCTCATACACTATCATATTCACAGGGCGATGCATCAGGTCTGCAAATCTTATCTCGTAAATTTCTCGACCAAATGAGAGAAAAATCACTGAGCCCCATTACCTTTATAAAAGGGATACACAATCATCTGTGTTAAAAATCACTTTACAGGCTCGTGCAACAGAGGCGCAGGTCTTATCGCTCAAAACGGCGCACCATGCATATCTGGAAAGGACATCAATTACATTTAAAATTTATTTCAGGCCATCATTTTCTTACACCAATCCCCCTGGCTGTGATGCATAATGTTAATAGGGTACACAATCATCTGTGTTAAAAATCACTTCACAGGCTTGTGCAACAGAGGCACCGGTCTTATCTCTCAAAACGATGCACCATGCATATCTGGAAAGGACATCAATTACATTTGAATTTATTTCAGGCCATCATTTTCTTACACCAATCCCCCTGGCCGTGATACATAATATTAATAGTGATATTCAAATACTTCTCAATTTCTTCAACATCCCTGAAATCAGGGTGATTCTGTCTAGCACATGACAATAACACATCATCATCAATATCACCATCGACCATGAGGGCACACAGGCTAGCCGCTAAACACAGGATAGAATCATAATTGCTGAAGTCATACAACCAAGCCCTTTTCTGTTTAATGATACAACCGTACGCTATAGCTTTCAGCTAGCGTTTCCCACAGCAACTTCTATTTCTGATGACAGTTACCAATAGTTTTAAACAATCTGATGCTAAAAATTCAGCATTGCTTTGCAGTGTGGCAGCGACCGCATTCAGGAAAGTTTCTGAATTAATTTAATTTCTAGACTAGCCGGGATGGGTGCCCTAACTTGTTCAGACCCCTACCAGTCATACCTAGTAATTATGTTCCCCTGCTAACTTTTTGTTAAAAAAAGTTTTTCTGTAGGTCCTTTATTTCATTGCAAGGTATCCTGACTGTAAATACCTATTCATATAAGAATTTATTTGATTGTGTATTCTGTCAGAAGCGTATATGAAAGATGTCAAACGGCTTATGAGCTTATACATTTTCTACAGAGTGACATAGTTTTTCTGTAGACAACTGATCTATCTGTGTATGTGAGATGTGTTTATTTTTGCAACCCAAACATTGTTCGGTTCTATAAAGTGTGGCTTACCGCCAGTATCTTCGTAAGCTTTATTTTCATCAGCTTCTGGGATTGCTGGTAATGATGGCAATCTTTTAGAGTTTTCTGTCGTTTCATTACATCTTCTGCGGCAGGATCAGCGATGCTGAGTTGCATTTTTTCTTTAAAGTCCAGTTTTTAGGTTTCAATTTCCTGGATCACACTGAACATATAGTTGTAGACACGTTTAATGATCATAGATATTATTACATTAGCTATACATTTTTGCATCCAAAAAAGTTTTATGTATCTATATTACTTTCTACCCTCGCCACTCTGCTTTTTTCTTTTTGTCATCAGAAGTACGGGTGTCATCTATTACAACAACCTTTCTTTCTACGTGAAAAATGTATATTTAATAATAGTTTTGTGCATTATTATTGAAATACCATTGCTAAATTATATAAAAACTAACTATGAATGAGCCGCTCCATAGAAGAATCTAAATTCGCTTCTGAGGTTGACTGTTCTAAATTCACTGGCACAAAACACTCTTGAGCTGGTTGCTGATCACAATGCGGCTCCACCATGAATGCTTCACCAATTTCGGTATTCAGAAATTCCACTTAAAAAAGGAGATAGACCAGCAATGAATTCTAGAAAATATCAAAGGCTACTTGATGGAAAAAAGTAAAAAAAATAAATATTAAATTACCCTGATTCTCCATCTAAAAATAATAACTTTAGATCAAAAATATACACAGGCACAATTTACAATGTAATATAACAAGTAATAAAACATAACTACAACTTTATGGATGTACTCTGTAGGAGGTCCAGAGGGTCCACAGACTCTTCCCTAAGAGACTCATCCTGACCCCTCCTGTGAACAAGGCTCCTGGTTATTGTGACACAAGGAGATAGACCAGCAATCAAATTTAGAAAATATCAAAGGCTACTTGATGGAAAAAAGTAAAAAATGTAATAAATAAAGATTCTGTTTACCTAATTGAGTATCTGTGATACTATCGGATAGGGACAATGCATTATTATCCTAATTCTCCATCTAAAAATAAAAATAAAAAATATACACAGGCACAATTTACAATGTAATATATTAAGTAATAAAAAATAACAACAACTTATTTTTTGGATGTATTCTGTAGGAGGTCTTAACAAGTTGCCTAAAGGCAAGAGTCTAAATAAGCTTTGGATGCTAAGGCATGAGAGCATGCCTTGTTTTTCAGCTGGTAAGAGGGTGGTGCATATTGGCAGACCTCACAGATCCATTAGCACACTGCCCTCATATTAATTATGCTTAGGCAAACCAGAAGTTAAGTAAATGATGCAGTGATAAGATAAGGGAAGATTTGACAGGAAATACATGTCAGGAAATACTAATTTTACACAAAAAAACTGAAGTTAAGTGATAAGATAAGGGAAAATCAGGAAATACTAATTTTACACATCCTCACATTAATTATACTTACCCAATATGCTACATCAGCAAAGAACAAAGAAAGTGTGAAGCAGCAATGTACAAGAGCAGCATGGAAACGTGATTACAATCTTGTACTGAGTGGGGTTTTATTGTCTAGGTTTGTGGTGACAGATTCTCTTTAAGCAAAGACAAATCACCTGTTTCACAAAGTCTAATATCATATAAAATCTAAATAATATCTAGTTTAGATAAATATTTATATGCCTCAATACAAATTTGTGGTATCTTCAGGTGACATAGATCTACTGAATTTTCATCTGCCTCTTTCATAAAGAGGACAAATGTTTTTAATTTACATTTTTGCATACAAGAAGTAATATTATTTAAAAAAATTGCTTTATTTAATTTCTGCCAACAATTTGTTTAGATTTCCATACTTTTATGATACATTATGATTGCAATCGAGTTCCCACATTTTGGAAATTAATGATCTTTATCATATGTGGTTGAAAAAAATAGTTTCAGTTCCACTTTTCAGTTCTTATAACCCCTGACCATTTAGGTTCCCAGTTTGTTTTATGATTGTCTACATGAAACGTCTATTGCTATGTGTCAGGATCAGTAGATCCTCTGGACCTCTGCGAGAGATGGAACTAGACGGCACCTGGGACCGGAGTCGAAGTGGCACCTGGTTTTCCCCAGAGCCTGCCGCAAAGCGCAGAGATGCAAGGTCAAGTCCAAATCCGGGATCAGCAATGCGAGGTCCAGGCAGGTGGGAATGGGAACACAGGCACACAGAACACAGCGACACGGAGGAACTCGGGTAACATGGCTACACAGGACTCAGGAGCGGAGACACACAGGAACGCAGGAATACACAGGAACGCAGGAATAATCACCAGGAAGCTTTCTCTTAGGCTGTGAGGCACTAAGATCCAGCAGGGGACACAGGAAGAGGCAGGATTCTTAAAGGTGAGGTGTTCAGCCAGTGCACCAACTAGCGGTGCGCTGGCCCTTTAAAATTTCTGCAGGAGCTGCGCGCGCGCCCTAGGAGCCGGGGTCACGCGTGCACGGCAGTCCGGGGAAGAGCAGGATCCGGGAGAGGTGAGTGAACTGACCGGGCTGCAGCGGGGGCACACAGAGGAGCAGGGACGCGCCCACAATCCGAGACAGGGATCGCGGGAGCACGCGTGACACTATGCTTTTCCCTTTCATACAAGGCACTCTATGAACCATGAAATGCCATTCTTTGGGAACATTACTTAATCCAGAGCAGGTTGTCGCCCATGAAGGAGTGTAACATTAAAGTTATAAATTTTATCCAGGGGTTTCCTGCTCCTGGGTAGTAGAGACTGTTGTACCATCTTAGTAGCATGGAATTCTGGAAAGTGAGGTGATATGCTGGCTGAGGATTATATCCCATCTGAACAATGCTCTAACCTGCCATTATTCACACTTTGTGTCACTAAAGTGGCATAGAACATTTCATATTTTTGTTACATAGGACATGGCTTTGAGTCTAAGAACACTTGTTAAGGATTTCACAGCAGATATACATTTTTATTTAAGAATCCATGGCAGAATTTACAGGTTCACATCTGAGGGTGCAGTCACACGCTGCAGTTAAAACTGCATCGCAATTAGTTTTGAGGTGGTTTTGAGGTGCAGTTTTGTCAATTTCACAGGTGAAAGACATGAACTGAATTGGATTTTGAAAGAGAAAGCTGTTCCACAAATGTCACTGTTGATTTGATATCTTTCACTTGTTAAAATAAGTAATACTACCTAAAACCACCCCAAAAGTAATTGCTATGCAGTTTTAACTGCAACCTGTGACCTCACCCAGAGGCTTTTCTGTAAGGAATCATTGTTGAACATCCTCAACATTCTTTTAAATGGCAGCAAAATGAAAAATCTGCATCAATCTTTTTTCTAGTTGTGAATGAAACTGCAGAAACCCTCTTTATATTTGAGGGAGATAGAATGAGATCATTTTCCAGGCTGATTTCAATCTAGATTTAGCACCGATATTCACTGCAAATACTCAACGTCTGAATGTCCTAAGACAAACTGTGCACACAGTAGACACAGAAGGTGTTCATTCCAATGATCTTGTTCTTAATTTTTTCTAAATCCAATAATTACTTCTCATCATGGCTCACAATGACTAGACATGGAGGCAGCCATCGGTTTACCTAGCATGCAATATATTCTAAACGTTACTAAATTGAAACAAGGCTAACTTAGAAGTTGTTAGAGATTAATATCATGTTCGCCTGTTGGCTCTACTTGGTGAGAATAGTAGAGTGACACTGCTTTTGCAGCCCGTGTCGTCAGCATCCACTGTAACTAGTCCATCTATTATTACATACTTCATGCAATACATTTCATTTCCAGTAATATTTCCTTACCTTAAAGAGGAGAAGATATGAGGAGACTTCTATTTGATCGCAATGCCTACTGGAAATAGGGAATTTTAAACAAGTAAGCAAATAACTAACACCAAAATGACATTCAGGATCAATAACAGGGACCTTAAGGCATGGATTCTTAAATAAAAATGTATATCTGCTCTGAAATACTTAACAAGTGTCCTTAAACTCACAGCAATGTCTAATGTAACTAAAATATGAAATGTTCTATGCCACTTTAGTAACACAAAGTGTGAATAATGGCGGGTTAGACAGAGCATTGTTCAGATGGGATATAATCCTCATCCAGCATATAACCTCACTTTCCAGAATTTCGTGCTACTAAGATGGTAGAACAGTCACTGTACAACCCAGGAGCAGAAAACCCTGGATAAAATGTATAACTTTAATGTTACACTCCTTCATGGGCAACAACCTGCCCTGGATTAAGTAATGTTCCCAAAGAATGGCGCTTCTTGGCTTATAGAGTGCCTTGTATGTAAGGGAAAAGCATAGCAAGAGACATTTCATGTAGACAATCATAAAACAAACTGGAAACCTAAATGGTCAGGGGTTATTAGACACAACCACATATGATAAATATCATTCATTTCCAAAATTTGGGAATTCGATTGCAATCATAATATATCATAAAAGTATGGGAAACTAAACAAATTATTGGCAGAAATTAAATAACTTTGTTTTCACACCAATAATATTATTGTATACAAATGCAGCCCGTGAGCCCTCTTCATACATCCCTTATACCTCTGCGCCGTAGAGCTACGGCACAGAGCGTTAAGGGGTTAAAGAGAATCTGTCACCACAAACCTAGACAATAAAACCCCACACAGTACCTTATACAAGATTGCAATTGTCCCAGGTGACCCCGCGATCCATGTCTCGGATCGCTGGTACACCCGTGTTCTGCTGCCACGCGGCTCCCCCTCCCCCGACCTGCACTCACCTCTCCCTGCTCCTAGTCAGGCTCTGGTCCCGGTCCTGGCTACCGCTTCCATCCAGGACCTGGCCATGCTTTCACTCTCTGCCAGATCTTCAAGTCATTCCACTGAAGTGAAAGCCTCATGTGTTCCTCCTGTGCGTTTCCAGACGCCTACGTGTTTCTTGTGCATTTCCGTGTTCCTGTGGTGCTTCCATGTTCCTGTAGCGTTTCCGTGTTCCTGTAGCGTTTCGTGTTCCTGTGGCGTTTCTGTGTTCCCGTGGCGTTTCCGTGTTCCTGTGGCGGTCCCGAAGAAAGAACTTCTGGACAAACTCGCTGCCACTCTTCGACGGATGATTGCCTCCCAGCAGCAGGCTCCCGCGACTCCTCCTCCAGTTGCTCCAGCCACCCTGCAATGTTTTCCAGCAGTAGAGTCTGGACCCAAATTTTTTATGCCTAACAAATTTGATGGCAACCCCAATTTTTGTTTTCCAGTGCTTGCTGCACATTAAATTTGATGAACAAGTAATCAGAGACAGTTTGTTGGCCGTAGGACACTCCAAATGTCTCCAGGATAGCCTCAGGTTGTTCCCTGCCAGGTCCAAGCACCTCATTGGGGTTTGTCCTGTCTTCACTGTTCCTACTCTCCTCCTCTGGTGTCCCATTGAGAAGAATTGGAGAAGGTGGAGAAAGAAGAAGAGGGGCCTAAAAGGGGCGGGGGGTACTGTCATGGGTGACCCCGCAATCCATGTCTCAGATCGCAGGTACACCTGTGTTCTGCTGCCACTTGGCTCCCCCACCCCGGACCTGCACTCCCCTCTCCTCGCTCCTGGTCCGGCTCTCGACCAGGACTAGTCCCGCATGACGATAGTCTGTGATTAAAAGGGCCAGCATCCCTTTAATTGGCACCAGCTAATCCGGCGCACCCTTATAATCCAGCACCTCCCTTCACTCTCTGCTGGATTTTCAAGTCATTCCACTGAAGTCAAAGCCTTCTTCGTTTCCAGACAACTCAGTATTTCCTGTGCGTTTCCAGATGCCTCCGTGTTTCCCGTGTTCCGGCGGTGGTCCCGTGTTCCGGTGGCGGTCCCGCGTTCTGGTGGCAGTCCCACGTTCTGGTGGCTGTCCCGCGTTCCGGTGGCAGTCCCGTGTTCTAGTAGCGGTCCCGTGTTCTGGTGGCTGTCCTGTGTTCCGGTGGCGGTCCCGTATTCTGGTGGTCGTCCCGAGGTCCTGCCTTCCCGGGGTCCTGTCATCCCGCTTTGCGCGCGGGTTCTGGCAAAGACCAGGGGCCACTTGGACTCCCGTCCCGGGTTGCGGCTAGTACCGTCATGTCCTGCGGTGGTCCAGAGAGTCCACAGACTCTAGCCCCAAGAGAATCTCCCATACCCCCATGCGTGACAGTAATCATGTTTCCATGATTCTAGTGTTACTCTTGTACATTGCTGCTTCACACTTTCTTTGGTCTTTGCTGATGTAGCATATTGGGTAAGTATAATTAATGTGAGGATGTGTATAATTAGTATTTCCTAATTTTCCCTTATCACTTCAGCAATGACTTAACTTCTGTTTTTTGTGTAAAATTTGTATTTCCTGACATGCATTTACTGTCAAATCTTCCCTTATCTTATTACTCCACCATTCACTTAACTTCTGGTTTGCCTAAGCATAATTAATATGAGGGCAGTGTACTAATGGACCTGTGAGGTCTGCCAATATGCACCACCCTCTTACCAGCTGAAAAACAAGGCATGCTCTCATGCCTTAGTATCCTAAGCTTATTTAGACTCTTGCCTTTAGAAAACTTGTCAAGACCTCCTACAGTATACATTCAAAAAGTAAGTTGTTGTTATTTTTTATTACTTAATATATTACATTGTAAATTGTGCCTGTGTATATTTTTATCCGATAGTATCACAGATACTCAATTAGGTAAACAGAATCTTTATTTATTTATTAAATATTTTACTTTTTTCCATCAAGTAGCCTTTGATATTTTCTAAATGTGATTGCTGGTCTATCTCCTTGTGTCACAATAACCAGGAGCCTTGGTCACAGGAGAGGTCAGGATGAGTCTCTTAGGGAAGAGTCTGTGGACCCTCTGGACCACCGCGGGAGATGATGATGGTACTAGTCAACACCCAGGACCGGAGTCTAAGTGACACCTGGTTCCAAGTGTGCGACTAGGCCTGCGGTGGCAGCCAAGGTTGCATGGAGGGAGATGCAAGACACAGTCCAAGCCTGGGATGACAGCAGGTGTACAGCTTGGAAGGATGAGTTGGGACTCATAGTACCACAGGAGCTGGCACACGGTACAGGCAGACAGGAACTAGTACACAGAGAAGGCAGCCAGGGAATGGTACACGGAACACAGCCAGGGCACAGAGGAATACTGGTAACACAGGAACACGGAGGAACACTGGTAACACAACAACACTGGAGGGTTTTCACTTAGCAGGAAATGATGCTGAAGAAATGGCGAGGCAGGAAGGGAGGAGCTGTATTATAAGTGCGAGCCGGATAAACAAGCGCCAATCAGGAGGACCTGTGCTCTAGTGAGCGGAAAAGCGTGCACGACTTAGTCGGATCCGGAGCGTTGGAGAGGTAAGTTTGGGCCAGGGAGCGGGACAGCAACAGCGGGAACCATAGCACCGAGAATGGCATGGGTGTGCACACAATCCGGGGCATGGATCGCGGGGACACCCATGACAGTACATCCCCCTTAGGGCTCCTCTTCTTCCTCCGCCTCTTCTTCTGTCTGCTCCGTTTATTCATTGCGATGAGACACCTAAGGAGTAGAACAGGGAACGACAGATGTGAAGAAACCGCATACATGCCAAGGGAAGTCTCAACCAGGTCCCCAAGGTGTCGGTGTCTCCTAGACCTGGAACTGACACTGTACAGGCAGACGTTTTGCTGGAGATGTCTGGAGCAACCTTTGGCCTTGAGTTGGGCTCTGTCAACTTGTATTGGCACCTCTGCGGACTATGCAGCCATAGGCAGGAATGGCACTCTGAAAACCGGAGACTGGAGAGGCTTCTGGAAAACTGGAGAAAAGAGTGGCTTCTGGAAAGCTGTAGACTGGAGTGGCTCTTGTAAAGCCTGAGGCTGGAGCGGCTCATGGAAAGCCGGAGGCTGGGGCGGCTCATGGAAAGCCGGAGGCTGGGGCGGCTCATGGAAAGTCGGAGGCTGGCGCGGCTCATGGAAAGTCGGAGGCTGGGGCGGCTCATGGAAAGCCGGAGGCTGGGGCGGCTCATGGAAAGCCGGAGGCTGGGGCGGCTCATGGAAAGCCGGAGCCAGGTGAGGCAGACGCGGAAGCCAGACTTAAAACTGCTGGGAGTCAGGCAGCTGTTGAAGCAAGACGTCAGGCTGGAGAGCCTTTAGGGAAAGCAGAGCCTGCAGTTGTTGGGAGACAAGCAGCTGTTGAAGCACGGATGCAACTCTGCCTAGTTGCTCTCCCTGATAAGCATTGAGTCAGGTCCACTGGGCAACCACGCTGGAAAAATCAGCCAGAAGCTGATGTGGATCTTTGGCTGAGTCCAAGACCTTGGCGGGGTCCATGGCCGGATCTTACTGTCACAATAACCGGGAGCCTCTTAGGGAAGAGTCTGTGGACCCTCTGGACCACCGCGAGAGATGATGATGGTGCTAGCCGATACCCAGGACGGGAATCTAAGTGGCACCTGGTCTTTGCCAAAGCTTGATGGTCTTGCTACTGCGCCGGTGCTACCAGGTCGTTCCACGGGTGTGACTAGGCCTGCAATGGCAGCCAAGATGGTATGGAAGGAGATGCAGGACACAGTGCGAGCCTGGGATGACAGCAGGTGTACAGCTTGGAAGGATGAGCTGGGACTCATGGCAGGACCACAGAAACTGGTACATGGAGCAGGCAGCCAGGGAATGGTACACAGAACACAGTGAGGAAAGGATGACAGGGCTCTGGGGAACACTGGTAACACAGCAACAGTGGAGGGCTTTCACTTGGCAGGAAATGATGCTGAAGATCCGGCGAGGCAGGAAGTGAGGTTCCAGATTAACGAGTGGCAATATGGAGGACGCTGGCCCTTCAAATCTAGAAGAGAGGGTGAACAGGGAGTGGAGATGCATGCGCTGGCTAGTCGGATCAGGAGCATTGGAGAGGTAAGTCCAGGCCGTGAGTGGGGCAGCGACAGCGGGAACCGTAGCACCAAGAGGGGCACGGGTGTGCCAGCGATCCTTCATATACGCTTCTTACAAAATATGCAATCAAATAAATTCTTGTATGAATAGGTATTTACATTTTGAACTTAGGATACATTGCAATGAAATAAAGGACATATCAGACCTACAGAAAAACATGCTGAGAATTAAAAGTTAGCAGGGGAACATAATTTATTACTAAATATGACTGGTAGGGGTCTGTACAAAGTTAACAAAGGCAGAACATTGCTTTTTAAGAGATAGGGCTCCCATCCTGGCGAATTTGTTCGGTTGCGGCTTGAAGGTGGCCAAACATTTAGATCCTTTATACTCAACAAAGCAGTCTAGGAATTAAATTAATTCAGAAACTTTCCTAAATGCGGTCGCTGCCACACTGCAAAGTAATGCTGAATGTTTAGCATCAGCTTGTTTAAAACTGTATACCCCAAATAGGAGTTCTTTTTGGTTGCTGAAGTGTATAGGAAGAATTCTGTGTAAAAACCATATAGTTTCTGCAGTGATTTCTGCTCATATCCCAGGGTGTTCATTTTGGGGGATCTGTATACCCCAAATAGCAGTTCTTTTTTGTTGCTGAAGTGAATAGGAAGAATTATGTGTAAAATACACATAGTTTCTGAAGTGATTTCTGCTTCAATCTCAGGGTGTCCGTTTTGGGGGATCTGTATACCCCAAATAGCAGTTGTCTTTTGTTGCTGATGTGAATAGGAAGAAATCTGTGTAAAATCCACATACTTTCTGTAGTTATTTCTGCTTCAGTCCAAGTGTAAACAGTGAAAAGAAAAAAACAGAAAAACAGAGGACGGCACCTCGAGTGATATCTTCCAGCAAAGAAGAGGAGTAAACCCAACCCCTATGTGGGGTGCTCACCTGTCGGAAGTCTTGTTTCAGGCAAAATGCCCCAATGTCAGGGTCCTGCAGGTGGATGGTGTTCCTCTTGTCTATACAAGTTGGATCCCAGAATGGAGGAAAGCAGCCACTAGCCAAAGATAGGATTCCCAAAGGTCCCAAAAATAGGGAGCTCGGGATAAATTGCACAGAAACGTAGAAAAAATATATTGGCAGAAATTGTGGCGCTAATTGTCCGGGATATTTACCAACTCTCAAAAATGAGGATGATAGTAATGATAACAATTTTATTTTTATACACGGTAGACCAAATAGTTAAAACATAAATGAATAGATTAAAGTCCTTACTGACGCGTTTCGGGCAGAGCCCTTTCTCAAAGTGTAGGACAAGATTGAGTAAAGACAGCAAACACCATTGCTATGTATGCAAAAAGGGTGGGACAATTGAGGTGAAACAACCAATAGAGAGACAGCTTGACAATGGACCAATCACAAACAGTTGTGACTAATCACTAAAAAAAAAGAAATAACCTAACAATAGACCAATCACAAGTAGTCACATATTAACCATTACCTGATGTAAACAATGCTGGGAAAGTATGGAATCAAATATTAAATGGTGAAATGTTTGGGATATGACTTACAACTTACAGTAGTAGATCCTGTTGAGTCCTGTTGAGGCGTGCTTACGAGGGCGTGTTATGGTGTTCAGGGCACCTAGGGTTGGGAGAAGCTGGGGTGAAGGCGCGCATGAGCCAATATGGCCGCTTGCGCATGCGCAGTGGGTAAAAAGAAGTGTAGTGGATTGGGAGTATAAACATGGCCGCCCGCGCATGAGCAGGCTAAACCATCGCTCGTGCCCTGTGGGGGGGAAAAAATGAGCACTGTGAAGACGGAAATGATTAATTGATAGAGCGGCTAGTTGCTAGACTAAGTGTGGGTAACATATAATTGACTGTAGGGTAAAATATGTAATTACATAGGTATTCCCCCCCCAAAAAAGGGAAAGGTTAATTGGATGTGCAGATAGGTAATTAAATAAATAATTCATTAGTGAATTACATAAATGATTAGTAGAATAATAGAATAAAAATATGGCTAACTGAAGCTGTTTTAAAATATATACATACAAAATAAATATATATATATATATATATATATATACAAAAAAAAAGAAAAAAAGCAGCACAGTCTTTGAGAGAAAAAGAGTTGATGGGTGCTATCCTCACTCTCACCAGTAAGAGTGTAGTAGATATCCAGCGAAATGAAAACAGGCAGCACTCCAAAATAGTGAAAAAACAAGGGTGTTTATTCCACCTCCCGCAACGTTTCGGCAGCAGTCTCAGCCTTTGTCTGCTTAGACAAAGGCTGAGACTGCTGCCGAAACGTTGCGGGAGGTGGAATAAACACCCTTGTTTTTTCACTATTTTGGAGTGCTGCCTGTTTTCATTTCGCTGGATATATATATATATATATAATATATATATATATATATATATATATATACCCTTGCTTAACTGGCCTAAATAATGAATAAAATGGATATAAAAAGGAGGCATGGTGCAATTACAGTGGAGATGATGAAATAATAAAATACAGTGGACAATGGATAAATGCATATATAAAAGATACATATATAAAAAAATATATAAAATTATATATATGTAAAAATGCATATAAAAAGCATATAAAGTTACATATATAAACAATATATAAAAAATGCAGACTAAACCAGTGTGATGTGTACAGAAACATGATAAAATACATATCAAAAAACACTTTCAAGACTCTCATTCAACCCTGCAGGTAAAAGTGTTTGGAGTTTGTATATCCAAAACATTTCTCTGTTCTTCAGACTATTGAATCTATGAGGGTCGGTGGTTTTTATGTGTTCTATTGGTGTAATGGAGAAGTCTTTATAATTATGGTTATGAAAGACCGTTGCGTGTCTAGAAACATTGTGCTGGAGGAAACCTTTCTCTATATTACTACGATGTTTGTTTAAGCGTTCCCTCAGTGGTAGAATCGTTCTTCCAATATATTGCAGGTTACAAGTGCATTCGAGCAGGTATATAACATAATTTGTCCCGCAATTTATAAAATCTTTAAGTTGAAAGGCTTCGCCAGTGATGGTAGACTTAAATTCTTTGCGTTTATGTGTAATTGTCTCACAGCATTTACATCGTGCATGGTTACATCTAAAGGAACCTAGGGTTTTAGGGAAGAATGAGAATGGTGCTGTAAAAGAGTTTTTAAGGGGTTTCAGGCGGCTAGGGGCCAAAATATCCTTCAGGGTTTTGGCTCGTCTAAAAGTTAATTTCGGTTTGCCTGGAATTACATCTTTGAGGTAGGGGTCATGTAGTAAGACACTCCAATGTTTTTGTAATATTTTTCTAATGTCTGCACTATCATTGGAAAAAGTGGTAATAAAATTGAGGGTATGAGGATTGTCACTTGGTACAATTTGTTTCGGTTTCAGACAATCTTCCTGAGTACTTGCACATGTACAGGCTTCATTCGTGAGACAGGAGGGATAACTTTTTTTGTGGAATCTGTCACTTAAATTTCTGCTTTGTAGTGCATAATCTGAATCGTTAGTGCAATTTCGCCTAATGCGTTTGTACTGCCCAAAAGGAATATTTATAAGCCATTTTTTTAAATGATTACTCTTAAAATCAAGATAGCTATTGCTGTCCACAGGTTTAAAAAAAGTCTTTGTCTTTATGTTTCTCTCTTGGTCATGAAAAATGATTATATCGAGAAACTCTGCATTATTATCAACAATGTTATCAGTAAATTCTAATCCCCATGTGTTATTGTTTAGGTCTGAGATGAAGGTTTTAGCACTCTGTGTACTTCCTTTCCAGACAATGAAAATATCATCTATGTATCTTTTGAAGGTTACACAGTTGATGAATAAAGGATGTATGTAAATGAATTTTTCTTCGAATAGGCCTACAAATAGATTGGCGAAACTTGGGGTGAATTTACTCCCCATAGCCATACCCTTTTTCTGTAAATAAATGGAATTCTGAAAAGAAAAATAGTTGTGCTCTAAAATAAACATAATTGCCTCCAGGAGAAAATTTTGTTGTTGACCAGACATAGAAGGATCTTTACTGAGGAAATGAGCTACCGCATCCCTACCCAAATCATGTGCAATGTTCGTGTAGAGAGATGTTATATCCATTGTGATGAAATGGTAATCTTCATTCCACTGTATGGGTAATATGTGTTTAATAAGAACTGCTGCATCCAAAATGAATGATTTCAGAGTTTTTACATATTTCTGAAGGAAGATGTCTACGTAATGTGAAAGATTCGCTGTGAGGGGTTCAATCCCAGAGATAATGGGCCTCCCAGGTGGTTTTTCTGTGTTTTTATGAACTTTTGGTAAGTAATAAAATAAGGCTGTAACTGGTTCCTCAATTCTTAGATATAATAACTCTTTCTTATTCAATATGCCTTCTTTATGGCCCTTATCTAGAAATTTGTATAAAGATACTTTGAATTTTCTTGTTGGATTAGCATCTAGTTTGTGATAGAATAACGGGTCTGACAAAAGTCTATTGGCCTCTGCCAAATAATCAGCCCTATCTAGAAGCACTATTCCCCCCCCCCCCTTTGTCAGCACTCTTAATAACCAGAACCTGGTTGTCAGATAGATTTTTTAAGTGCTTGTCTTTCTATAAAGGTGAGGTAATTGTTTTTTTACTTACTTTTATGAGGCTGAGTGTGTAAATTCCTAAGATCATGGGAAACGAGGCTATAAAAAATTTCTATATGGTTGCCTTTATGGTGAGTGGGATAAAACACTGATTTTGGCTTAAGAGTAGTGTGATTAAAAGTAGGGTCTTCCTCGACAGAACAGGGGATTATGGGGTCCCCCACAGGGTCATTGGCAAGTTTGGGGTCTGTGAGATTAAAATGACGCTTAAGAGTTAGTTTCCGAATAAACGAATTCAAATACACAAAAAGATTAATCATTTGAGGACGATGTGGGGCAAAAAGATAGACCTTTTTCCAACAAGGTTTTTTCTGTCGAGGATAATGTGTGCGAAGATAAGTTAAAAATTTTGACTAGATTGGTTTTGTCATTTGGGCCATTTCCTCCTCTGCAGCCTCTCTTTCGTTGTTTTTCTTTTGTATACCTATTGGGGGCACCTGGTATATTACTTCCGTTATTTGTAATGATGATGTCATTTGGTAAGTGGGAGTGCGATTGACCAGTGGGGCTAGCCCTAAAAAAGAAACCGAGGTGTTTGGGGAGGGAGGTCCAGCAAGTGAAGTGTTAATCTGAGGGAGCATCTGCTGGTGTGCTACCAGGGTGTAGAAAAGAGCAGTGGGGGTTTCTTCCAATGGGCTATCATGTGTAGTGAGTGTAGATTCGTTTAATCCTAATTCATTTGTAAATTTCCCGGATGGCAAATTGGGTTTTGGTAACAGATTGATGTCAAACTGTGTGTTCTCGTCTAGCTGGATTATGTTATTCATGATGGCGTAAGACTTGATCTGTTTGGGATTGTTTGTAGTTCAATGAGATGAAAAAATTGAGTTTTGTTTGGATGGTTCGGGTGGTAGGGGTATTAGACCTGGTGTCGAGCTTGCTTGGTCTGAAAATACGAGATATGTTAGATTGAGAGGTGCGGAGACCTGTTTGGATATTCCTAAGCGGTGGTCGGAGGGGAAGACCTGTTTTGTGTTGTGTATGATACGGTTTTTTAAGAGCACCTGTATTAGTGGGTCTGTGATCATTTGTCCTTATAGGAGCCAGATTTTCTTTATATTGGCCCACTCTTCTTGGTTTGTATTGTTGTGTATCCCTTTTGTTGGTGTTGTGCCAATATTTGATGTTATTGGTACGATAGTCTGTCCTATCCCTTTCCAATTTGCCCAACTTTCTAGTTAAGATATCCCTATCCAGTATCTCAAGAGTCGTAGTGATTGGAATGTTTAAAGGATGATAACTCAGAAAGTAGGGTTTCAATTTTTTTGGACTATTCATTTGTGAGGCACTCTCTTTTTTTGCTTAAACATTTCAATAATACTACTGAACAACCATGCAATATCAAATTCCACTCATCACAGAAAACCTTCAAGAAATGAGGATTGTGGTCGGATGCGTAGGCCTCTTGGAATAATATTTTCATTAATGTTATATACATAATAACGATTCTACCACTGAGGGAACATTTAAACAAACAGCGTAGCAATATAGAGAAAGGTTTCCTCCAGCACGCATCGGTCTTTCATAACCATAATTATAAAGACTTCTCCATTACGCCAATAGAACACATAAAAACCACCGACCCTCATAGATTCAATAGTCTGAAGAACAGAGAAATGTTTTGGATATACAAACTCCAAACACTTGTACCTGCAGGGTTGATTGAGAGTCTTGAAAGTGTTTTTTGATATGTATTTTATCATGTTTCTGTACACATCACACTGGTTTAGTCTGCATTTTGTATATATTGTTTATATATGTTCCTTTCTATGCTTTTTATATGCATTTTTACATATATATAATTTTATATATTTTTAATATATGTATCTTTTATATATGCATTTATCCATTGTCCACTGTATTTTATTATTTTATCATCTCCACTGTAATTGCACCATGCCTCCATTTTATATCCATTTTATTCATTATTTAGGCCAGTTAAGCAAGGGGTATGTATATATATATATATATTTATTTTGTATGTATATATTTTAATACAGCTTCAGTTAGCCATATTTTTATTCTATTATTCTACTAATCATTTATGTAATTAACTAATGAATTATTTATTTAATTACCTATCTGCACATCCAATTACCCTTTCCCTTTTTTTTTCTATTTTGGGGAATACCTATGTAATTACATATTTTACCCTACAGTCAATTATATGTTACCCACACTTAGTCTAGCAATTAGCCGCTCTATCAATTAATCATTTCCGTCTTCACAGTGCATGTTTTTTCCCTTACACAGGGCACGAGCGATGGTTTAGCCTGCGCATGCGCGGACGGCCATGTTTATACTCCCAATCCACTACACTTCTTTTTACCCACTGCGCATGCGCAAGAGGCCATATTGGCCTGCTGCGCACCTTCACCCCGGCTTTTCCCAAGCCTAGGTGCCCTGAACGCCGTAACACGCCCGCATAAGCGTGCCTCAACAGGACTCAACAGGAAGTCATATCCCAAACATTTCACCATTTAATATTTTAATATTTTGATTCCATACATTCTCGACATTGTTTACATCAGATAATGGTTAATATGTGACTACTTGTGATTGGTCTATTGTTAGGTTATTTCTTATTTGTTAGTGATTAGTCACAACTGTTTGTGATTGGTCCATTGTCAAGCTATCTCTCTATTGGTTGTTTTGCCTCAATTGGCCCACCCTTTTTGCATATATAGCAATAGTGTTTGCTGTCTTTACTCACTCTTGTCCTACACTTTGAGAAAGGTTCAGTAAGGACTTCAATCTATTCATTTATGTTTTAACTATTTGGTCTACCGTGTATAAAAATAAAATTGTTATCATTACTATCATCCTCATTTTTGAGAGTTGGTAAATATCCCGGACAATTAGCGCCACAATTTCTGCCAATATATTTTTCCTACGTTTCAGTCCAATTGTGTTGGTTTGGGGGTTCTGTATACCCCAAATATTAGTTTTTTTGTTGCTGAAGTGGAAAGGAAGAATTCTGTGTTAAAACCTCATAGTTTCTGTAGTGATTTCTGCTCCAATCCCAGGGTGCCCATTTTGGGGAATCTGTATACCCCTAATAGCAGTTCTTTTTTGTTGCTGAAGTGAATAGGAAGAATTGTGTGTACAATCTACATAGTTTCTGGAGTGATTTCTGCTTCATTCTCAGGATGTCTGTTTTGAGGGGTTCTGTATACCCTAAATAGCAGTTCTTTTTTTGTTGCTAAAGTGAATAGGAAGAAATCTGTGTAAAATCCACATATTTCTGTAGTGATTTCTGCTCCTATCCCAGGGCGTCCATTTTGGGGGATTTGTATACTACAAATAGCTGTATACTACATTTATACTATTTGTATACTACAAATAGTTTCTGGAGTGATTTCATCATCAATCCCAGGGTGTTCGTTTTTGGGGATCTATGTGCCCCAAATAGAGGTTCTTTTTTGTTCCTAAAGTGAATATGAAGAATTGTGTGTAAAATCCACATAATTTCTATAGTGATATCTGCTTCAATTCCAGAGTGTCCATTTTGGGGAATCTGTATACCCCAAATAGCAGTTCTTTTTTATTGCTGAAGTGAATAGGAAGAATTCTGTGTAAAATCCAAATAGTTTCTGGAGTTATTTCTGCTTCATTCTCAGGGTGTCCGTTTTGGGGGATTTATATACCCCAAATAGCAGTTTTCATTTGTTGCTGATGTGAATAGGAATAATTCTGTATAAAATCCACATAGTTTCTGTAGTTATTTCTGATCCTTTCCAAGGGTGTCTATTTTGCAGGTACTGTATACCCCAAATAGCAGTTCTTTTTTGTTGCTTAACCCCTAGGCGCACCAGGACGTTATAGTACGTCCCCTGGTCTAGATACTTAGCGCACGGGGATGTTCTATAATGTCCTGCTTCTGGCACTGGCTCACGAACGGAGCCGGCACCAGAAGCAGCGGCTGTCAGCTGTTTATCACAGGTGACAGCCTGCGCTAACACCCGCGATCGGAGCCGGCTCCGATCGGGGGTGTTAACCCCTTACATGCCGCGGTCAAGCATGACCGTGGCGTGTAAGGGTGTTTGCGCTGTTGATCGGATCCCCCGTGCCGCTTACCAGGGGATCCGATCAACTTCTGGGCAGCTCTGAGGACTGGCATGTGCCTTCCAGATCTGACTGTAAAGTGTCTGAGCATGCGCCTGATCTGTATACCCCAAATAGCAGTTCTTTTTTGTTGATGAAGTGAATAGGAAGAAATCTGTTTCACATCCACATAGTTTCTGGAGTTATTTCTGCTTCAAACTCAGGGTGTCCATTTTGCGGGATCTGTATACCCCTAATAGCAGTTCTTTTTGGTTCCTGAAAGGAATAGGAATAATTCTTTGTAAAAGCCATATACATTTTTTTAAGTGATTTCTGATCCTATCCCAGGATGTCTTTTTGGGGGGGCTTCTGTATGCCCCAAATAACAGTTCTTTTTTGTTCCTGAAGTGAATAGGAAGTAATCTGTGTAAAATCCACATACTTTCTGTAGTGATTTCTCATTCAATCCCAGGGTGTCTCGTTTGGGGGATCTGTATGCCCCAAATAGCAGTTCTTATATGTTTCTTGAGTGAATAGGAAGCATATGGTGTAAAAGCCATATTTTTTTGTAGTGATTTCTGCTCATATCCCAGAGTGTATATTTTGGGGAGTTCTGTTTGCCCCAAATAGAAGTTCATTTTTGTTGCTGAAGTGAATAGGAAGAAATCTGTCTAAAATCCACATACTTTCTGTAGTGATTTCTCATTCAATCCCAGTGTGACTTGTTTGGGGGATCTGTATACCCAAATTGCAGTCTTTTTTTTATTTGCTGCTATAAATAGGATTCTTCCTATTTATAGCAGCAAATAAAAATAAGACTGTGTAAAATCTTTGTTTCTGATATGAATAGGAATAATTCTGTGTAAAATCCACAAACTTTCTGTAGTGATTTCTGCTTAAATTCCAGGCTGTCCATTTGGGGGATCTGTATACCCCAAATAGCAGTTCTTTTTTTGTTGCTGAAGTGGATACGAAGAATTCTTTGTAAAATCCACATAGGTTCTACTGTGATTTCTGCTTCAATCCCAAGTTGTTCATTTTGTGGGATCTATATACCCAAAATAGCAGTTCTTTTTTGTTGCTGAAGGGAATATGAAGAATTCAATGTAAAATCCACATACTTTTTGTAGTGATTTCTGCTCCTATCACAGGGTGTCCATTTTGTGGGATCTGTATGCCCCAAATAGCAATTCTTTTTTGTTGCTTAAGTGAATAGGAAGAATTCTGTGAAATATCCACATAGTTTCTGTAGCGATTTCTGCTCAAATCCCAGGGTGTCCTTTTTGGGGGATCTGTATACCCCAAATAGCAGTTCTTTTTGTTGCTGAAGTGAATAGGAAGAATTCTGTGTAAAATCCACATACTTTCTCTAGTGATTTCTGATACTATTCCAGGGTGTCCGTTTTTGAGGATCTGTATACCCCTAATAGCAGTTCTTTTTTTGTTGCTGAAGTGAATAGGAAGAATTGTGTGTACAATCTACATAGTTTCTGGAGTGATTTCTGCTTCATTCTCAGGGTGTCTGTTTTGAGGGGTTCTGTATACCCTAAATAGCAGTTCTTTTTTTGTTGCTAAAGTGAATAGGAAGAAATCTGTGTAAAATCCACATATTTCTGTAGTGATTTCTGCTCCTATCCCAGGGCGTCCATTTTGGGGGATTTGTATACTACAAATAGCTGTATACTACATTTATACTATTTGTATACTACAAATAGTTTCTGGAGTGATTTCATCATCAATCCCAGGGTGTTCGTTTTTGGGGATCTATGTGCCCCAAATAGAGGTTCTTTTTTGCTCCTAAAGTGAATATGAAGAATTGTGTGTAAAATCCACATAATTTCTATAGTGATATCTGCTTCAATTCCAGGGTGTCCATTTTGGGGAAACTGTATACCCCAAATAGCAGTTCTTTTTTTATTGCTGAAGTGAATAGGAAGAATTCTGTGTAAAATCCAAATAGTTTCTGGAGTTATTTCTGCTTCATTCTCAGGGTGTCCGTTTTGGGGGATCTGTATACCCCAAATAGCAGTTTTCATTTGTTGCTGATGTGAATAGGAATAATTCTGTATAAAATCCACATAGTTTCTGTAGTTATTTCTGATCCTTTCCAAGGGTGTCTATTTTGCGGGTTCTGTATACCCCAAATAGCAGTTCTTTTTTGTTGCTTAACCCCTAGGCGCACCAGGACGTTATAGTACGTCCCCTGGTCTAGATACTTAGCGCACGGGGATGTTCTATAATGTCCTGCTTCTGGCACTGGCTCACGAACGGAGCCGGCACCAGAAGCAGCGGCTGTCAGCTGTTTATCACAGGTGACAGCCTGCGCTAACACCCGCGATTGGAGCCGGCTCCAATCGGGGGTGTTAACCCCTTACACGCCGCGGTCAAGCTTGACCGCGGCGTGTAAGGGTGTTTGCGCTGTTGATCGGATCCCCCGTGCCGCTTACCGGGGGATCCGATCAACTTCTGGGCAGCTCTGAGGACTGGCATGTGCCTTCCAGATCTGACTGTAAAGTGTCTGAGCATGCGCCTGATCTGTATACCCCAAATAGCAGTTCTTTTTTGTTGATGAAGTGAATAGGAAGAAATCTGTTTCACATCCACATAGTTTCTGGAGTTATTTCTGCTTCAAACTCAGGGTGTCCATTTTGCGGGATCTGTATACCCCTAATAGCAGTTCTTTTTGGTTCCTGAAAGGAATAGGAATAATTCTTTGTAAAAGCCATATACATTTTTTTAAGTGATTTCTGATCCTATCCCAGGGTGTCTTTTTTGGGGGCTTCTGCATGCCCCAAATAACAGTTCTTTTTTGTTCCTGAAGTGAATAGGAAGTAATCTGTGTAAAATCCACATACTTTCTGTAGTGATTTCCCATTCAATTCCAGGGTGTCTCGTTTGGGGGATCTGTATGCCCCAAATAGCAGTTCTTATATGTTTCTTGAGTGAATAGGAAGCATATGGTGTAAAAGCCATAATTTTTTTGTAGTGATTTCTGCTCATATCCCAGAGTGTATGTTTTGGGGAGTTCTGTTTGCCCCAAATAGAAGTTTATTTTTGTTGCTGAAGTGAATAGGAAGAAATCTGTCTAAAATCCACATACTTTCTGTAGTGATTTCTCATTCAATCCCAGTGTACTTGTTTGGGGGATCTGTATATCCCAAATTGCAGTCTTTTTTTTATTTGCTGCTATAAATAGGATTCTTCCTATTTATAGCAGCAAATAAAAATAAGACTGTGTAAAATCTTTGTTTCTGATATGAATAGGAATAATTCTGTGTAAAATCCACATACTTTCTGTAGTGATTTCTGCTTAAATTCCAGGCTGTCCATTTGGGGGGTCTGTATACCCCAAATAGCAGTTCTTTTTTTGTTGCTGAAGTGGATACGAAGAATTCTTTGTAAAATCCACATAGGTTCTACTGTGATTTCTGCTTCAATCCCAGGTTGTTCATTTTGTGGGATCTGTATACCCAAAATAGCAGTTCTTTTTTGTTGCTGAAGGGAATATGAAGAATTCAATGTAAAATCCACATAGTTTCTGTAGCGATTTCTGCTCAAATCCCAGGGTGTCCTTTTTGGGGGATCTGTATACCCCAAATAGCAGTTCTTTTTGTTGCTTAAGTGAATAGGAAGAATTCTGTGTAAAATCCACATACTTTCTCTAGTGATTTCTGATACTATTCCAGGGTGTCCGTTTTTGAGGATCTGTATACCCCAAATAGCAGTTCTTTTTTTGTTGCTGAAGTGAATAGCAAGTAATCTGTGTAAAATCCACATAATTTCTGGAGTGATTTCTACTTCAATCCCAGGGTGTCCTTTTTGGTGAATCTGTATATCCTAAATAGCAGTTCTTTTTTGTTGCTGAAGTCAATAGCAAGTAATCTGTGTAAAATCCACATACTTTCTGTAGTGAATTCTGCTCCCACCCCAGGGTGTCCGTTTTGGGAATCTTTATAACCCAAAAAGCAGGGTTTTTTTTGTTGCTGAAGGGAATAGGAAGAATTCTGTGTAAAATCCACATACTTTTTGTTTTGATTTCTGCTCCTTTCCCAGGGTGTCCATGTTGCAGGATCAGTATACCCCAAATAGCAGTTCTTTTTTGTTCCTGAAGTGAATAGGAAGAAATCTGTGTAAAATCCAAATACTTTCTGTAGTGATTTCTGATTCAATCCCAGGGTGTCCATTTTGGGGGATATGTATACCCCAAATAGCAGTTCTTTTTTGTTGCTGAAATGAATAGGAAGAAGTCTGTGTAAAATCCCCATAGATTCTGGAGTGATTAATGCTTCAATCCCAGGGTGCCTCATTTGGGGAATCTCTATACCCCAAATAGCAGTTCTTTTTTCTGCTGAAGTGAATAGGAAGAATTCTTTGTAAAAGCCACATCATTTTTTTAGTGATTTCTGCTCCTATCCCAGTGTGTCCTTTTTTGGGGATCTGTATACTCCAAATGGCCGTTCATTTTTGATGCTGAAGTGAATAGGAAGAAGTCTGTGTAAAATCCACATAGTTTCTGTAATGATTTCTGCTTCTTTCCCAGGGTGTCTCGTTTGGGGGATCTCTACCCCAAATAGCAGTTCTTTTTTTTGCTGATGTGAATAGGAAGAATTCTGTGTAAAAGCCATATATTTTCTGTAATGATTTCTGCTCCCACCCCAGGGTGTCCATTTTGGGAATCTGTATACCGCAAATAGCAGTTCTTTTTTGTTGCTGAAGGGAATATGAAGAATTCAATGTAAAATCCATATACTTTTTGTAGTGATTTCTGCTCCTATCACAGGATGTCCATTTTGTGGGATCTGTATACCCCAAGTAGCAGTTCTTTTTTGTTCCTGAAGTGAATAGGAAAAAATCTGTTTAAAATCCACATAGTTTCTGGAGTTATTTCTTATTCAATCCCAGGGTGTCCATTTTGGGGGTCTTTATACCCCAAATAGCAGTTGCTTTTGGTTCCTAAAGGGAATAGGAAGAATTCTTTGTAAAAGCCACCTACTTTTTGTAGTGATTTCACCTAATATCCCATGGTGTCCTTTTTTGGGGATCTGTATACCCCAAATAGCAGTTCTTTTTTGTTCCTGAAGTGAATAGGAAGAATTCTGTGTAAAATCCACATACTTTCTATAGTGATTTCTGCTTCAATCCCAGGGTGTCCCTTTGGGGGATCTGTATACCCCGAATAGCAGTTCTTTTTTGTTTCTGAAGGGAATAGGAAGAATTCTGTGTAAAATTCATGTACATTTTGTAGTGATTTCTGCTCCTATCACAAGGTGTCCATTTTGCGTGATCTGTATACCCCAAATAGCAGTTCTTTTTTGTTTCTGAAGTGAATAGGAAAAAATCTGTTTCACATCAACATAGTTTTTGGAGTTATTTCTGCTTCAAACTCAGGGTGTTCATTTTGGGGGATCTGTATACCCCTAATAGCAGTTCTTTTTGGTTCCTGAAATGAATAGGAAGAATTCTTTGTAAAAGCCATATACATTTTTTAAGTGATTTCTGCTTCTATCCCAGGGTGTCCTTTTAGGGAGGCTTCTGTATGCCCCAAATAACAGTTCTTTTTTCTTCCTGAGGTGAATATGAAGAAATCTGTGTAAAATCCACATACGTTTTGTAGTAATTTTTCATTCAATCCCAGGATGTCTAATTTGGGGGATTTGTATGCCCCAAATAGCAGTTCTTTTTTCTGCTGAAGTGAATAGGAAGAATTCTTTGTAAAAGCCATAATCTTTTTGTAGTGATTAATGCTCATGTCCCAGGGTGTCCTTTTTTGGGGATCTGTATACCCCAAATGGCCGTTCTTTTTTGATGCTGAAGGGAATATGAAGAATTAAATATAAAATGTGAATAGGAACAATTCTGTGTAAAAGCCACATCCTTTTTTTAGTGATTTCTGCTCCTATCCCAGTGTATCCTTTTTTGGGAATCGGCATACCCCAAATAGCAGAACTTATTTGTTGCTGAAGTGAATAGGAAGAATTCTGTGTAAAAGCCACATTTCTGCTTCAAACCTAGGATATCTGTTTTGGGGGAATCTATATACCCCTAAAAGCAGTTCTTTTTTGTTGCTGATGTGTATAGGAAGAATTCTGTGTAAAATCCACATATTTTATGTAGTGATTTCTGGTTCTTTCCCAGGGTGTCCCTTTGGGGGATCTATTTACGCCAAATGGCAGTTCTATATTGTTGCGGAAGTGAATAGACAGAATTCTGTGTAAAATCCACATACATTCTGTAATGATTTCTGCTCCCACCCCAGGGTGTCCATTTTGGGAATCTGTATACCCCAAATAGCAGTTGTTTTTGGTTCCTGAAGGGAATAGGAAGAATTCTTTGTAAAATCCACCTACTTTTTGTGGTGATTTCGCCTACTATCCCAGGGTGTCCTTTTTTTGGGATCTGTATACCCCAAATAGCAGTTCTTTTTTGTTGCTGACGTGAATAGGAAGAAATCTGTGTAAAATCCATAATCTTTTTATAGTGATTTTTGCTCAGATACGAGGGTGGCTGTTTTGGGGAGTTCTGTATGCCTCAAATAGCAGTTCTTTTTTGTTCCTGAAGTGTATAGGAAGAAATCTGTGTAAAATCCACATACTTTCTGTAGTGATTTCTCATTCAATCCCAGGATGTCTCATTTGGGGGAACTGTATGCCCCAAATAGCAGTTTTTATTTGTTGCTGAGGTGAATAGGAAGAAGTCTGTGTAAAAGCCATAATCTTTTTGTAGTGATTAATGCTCATGTTCCAGGGTGTCCGTTTTGGGGGATCTGTATACCCCAAATAGCAGTTCTTTTTTCTGCTGATGTGAATAGGAACAATTCTGTGTAAAAGCCACATCCTTTTTTTAGTGATTTCTGCTCCTATCCCAGTGTGTCCTTTTTTGGGAATCTGTATACCCCAAATGGCCGTTCTTTTTTGATGCTGAAGTGAATAGGAAGAAGTCTGTGTAAAATCCACATAGTTTCTGGAGTGATTTCTGCTCATATCCCAGGGTGTCCGGTTTGGGGGATCTGTATTCCCCAAATAGCAATTCTTTTTTGTTGATGAAGTGAATAGGAAGAATTCTGTGTAAAATCCACATAGCTTTTGAAGTAATTTCTGCTCCTATCCCAGGGTGTTCGTTTTGAGGGGTTCTGTTTGACCCAAATAGCAGTTCTTTTTTGTTCCTGAAGTGAATAGGAAGAATTCTGTGTAAAATCCACATACTTTCTGTAGTGATTTCTGCTTCAATCCCAGGGTGTCCCTTTGGGGGATCTGTATACCCCGAATAGCAGTTCTTTTTTGTTTCTGAAGGGAATAGGAAGAATTCTGTGTAAAATTCATGTACATTTTGTAGTGATTTCTGCTCCTATCACTAGGTGTCCATTTTGCGGGATCTGTATACCCCAAATAGCAGTTCTTTTTTGTTTCTGAAGTGAATAGGAAAAAATCTGTTTCACATCAACATAGTTTTTGGAGTTATTTCTGCTTCAAACTCAGGGTGTCCATTTTGGGGGATCTGTATACCCCTAATAGCAGTTCTTTTTGGTTCCTGAAATGAATAGGAAGAATTCTTTGTAAAAGCCATATACATTTTTTAAGTGATTTCTGCTCCTATCCCAGGGTGTCCTTTTAGGGAGGCTTCTGTATGCCCCAAATAACATTTCTTTTTTCTTCCTGAGGTGAATAGGAAGTAATCTGTGTAAAATCCACATACTTTCTGTAGTGATTTCTCATTCAATCCCAGGGTCTCCCGTTTGGGGGATCTGTATGCCCCAAATAGCATTTCTTATATGTTTCCTAAGTGAATAGGAGGCATACGGTGCGAAAGCCATAATTTTTTTGTAGTGATTTCTGCTCATATTCCAGAGTGTCTGTTTTGGGGAGTTCTGTATGCCCCAAATAGAAGTTCATTTTTGTTGCTGAAGTGAATAGGAAGAAATCTGTCTAAAATCCACATACTTTCTGTAGGGATTTCTCATTCAATCCCAGTGTGACTCGTTTGGGGGATCTGTATACCCAAATTGCAGTCTTTTTTTTTTTTTTTTGCTGCTGTAAATAGGAAGAATTCTGTGTAAAATCTTTGTTTCTGATGTGAATAGGAATAATTCTGTGTCAAATCCACATACTTTCTGTAGTAATTTCTGCTTAAATTCCAGGCTGTCCATTTTGGGGGATCTGTATACCCCAAATAGCAGTTCTTTTTTTGTTGCTGAAGTGGATACGAAGAATTCTTTGTAAAATCCACATAGGTTCTACTGTGACTTCTGCTTCAATCCCAGGTTGTTCATTTTGTGGGATCTGTATACCCAAAATAGCAGTTCTTTTTGTTGCTGAAGGGAATATGAAGAATTCAATGTAAAATCCACTTACTTTCTGTAGCGATTTCTGCTCCAATCCCAGGGTGTTCGTTTTTGAGGATCTGTATACCCCAAATAGCAGTTCTTTTTTGTTGCTGAAGTCAATAGCAAGTAATCTGTGTAAAATCCACATAGTTTCTGGAACGATTTCTGCTTCAATCCCAGGGTGTCCTTTTTGGGGAATCTGTATATCCTAAATAGCAGTTATTTTTTGTTGCTGAAGTCAATAGCAAGTAATCTGTGTAAAATCCACATACTTTCTGTAGTGAATTCTGCTCCCAACCCAGGGTGTCCGTTTTGGGAATCTGTATACCCCAAAAAGCAGGGTTTTTTGTTGCTTAAGGGAATAGGAAGAATTCTGTGTAAAATCCACATACTTTTTGTTTTGATTTCTGCTCCTTTCCCAGGGTGTCCATGTTGCAGGATCTGTATACCCCAAATAGCAGTTCTTTTTGGTTGCTGAAGTGAATAGGAAGAATTCTTTGTAAAAGCCACATACTTTTTTTCAGTGATTTCTGCTCCTATCCCAGGGTGTCCTTTTTTGGGATCTGTATACCCCAAATAGCTGTTCTTTTTTGTTGCTGAAGTGAATAGGAAGAAGTCTGTGTAAAATCCCCATAGATTCTGGAGTGATTTCTGCTTCAATCCCAGGGTGCCTCGTTTGGGGGATCTCTATAACCCAAATAGCAGAACTTATTTGCTGCTGAAGTGAATAGGAAGAATTCTGTGTAAAAGCCACATTTCTGCTTCAAACCTAGGATATCTGTTTTGGGGGAATCTGTATACCCCGAAAAGCAGTTCTTTTTTGTTGCTGATGTGTATAGGAAGAATTCTGTGTAAAAACCACATATTTTATGTAGTGATTTCTGGTATTTTCCAGGGTGTCCCTTTGGGGGATCTGTTTACGCCAAATGGCAGTTCTTTTTTGTTGCTGAAGTGAATAGAAAGAATTCTGTGTAAAATCCACATACTTTCTGTAATGATTTCTGCTCCCACCCCCAGGGTGTCCATTTTGGGAATCTGTATACCCCAAATAGCAGTTGTTTTTGGTTCCTGAAGGGAATAGGAAGAATTCTTTGTAAAATCCACCTACTTTTTGTGGTGATTTCGCCTACTATCCCAGGGTGTCCTTTTTTTGGGATCGGTATACCCCAAATAGCAGTTCTTTTTTGTTGCTGACGTGAATAGGAAGAAATCTGTGTAAAATCCACATACTTTTTGTAGTGATTTCTCATTCAATCCCAGGATGTCTCATTTGGGGGATCTGTATGCTCCAAATAGCAGTTTTTATTTGTTGCTGAGGTGAATAGGAAGAAGTCTGTGTAAAAGCCATAATCTTTTTGTAGTGATTAATGCTCATGTTCCAGGGTGTCCGTTTTGGGGGATCTGTATTCCCCAAATAGCAGTTCTTTTTTCTGCTGAAGTGAATAGGAAGAATTCTTTGTAAAAGCCACATCCTTTTTTTAGTGATTTCTGCTCCTATCCCAGTGTGTCCTTTTTTGGGGATCTGTATACTCCAAATGGCCGTTCTTTTTTGATGCTGAAGGGAATAGGAAGAAGTCTGTGTAAAATCCGCATAGTTTCTGGAGTGATTTCTGCTTCTTTCCCAGGGTGTCTCGTTTGGGGGATCTCTACCCCAAATAGCAGTTCTTTTTTTTGCTGATGTGAATTGGAAGAATTCTGTGTAAGATCCACATAGCTTTTGAAGTGATTTCTGCTCCTATCCCAGGGTGTTCATTTTCAGGGGTTCTGTTTGACCCAAATAGCCATTCTTTTTTGTTCCTGAAGTGAATAGGAAGAATTCTGTGTAAAATCCACATACTTTCTGTAGTGATTTCTGCTTCAATCGCAGGGTGTCCCTTTGGGGGATCTGTATACCCCGAATAGCAGTTCTTTTTTGTTTCTGAAGGGAATAGGAAGAATTCTGTGTAAAATTCATGTACATTTTGTAGTGATTTCTGCTCCTATCACAAGGTGTCCATTTTGCGGGATCTTTATACCCCAAATAGCAGTTCTTTTTTGTTGCTGAAGTGAATAGGAAGAAATCTGTTTCACATCCACATAGTTTCTGGAGTTATTTCTGCTTCAAACTCAGGGAAGCAGATTTATCAAGTGTCTGAAAGTCAGAATATTTCCAGTTGCACATGGGAACCAATCACAGCTCCCCTTTAAAATATTCATGAGCACTGGTAAAATGAAAGCTGAGCTGTGGCAACTAGAAATATTCTGACTTTCAGACAGCTTGATAAATCTGCCCCAGGGTGTCCATTTTGGGGGATCTGTATACCCCTAATAGCATTTCTTTTTTGTTGCTGAAGTGAATAGGAAGACATCTGTTACACATCCACATAGTTTCTGGAGTTATTTCTGCTTCAAACTCAGTGTTTCCATTTTGGGGGATCTGTATACCCCTAATAGCAGTTCTTTTTGGTTCCTGAAATGAATAGGAAGAATTCTTTGTAAAAGCCATATACATTTTTTTAAGTGATTTCGCCTCCTATCCCAGGGTTTCCTTTTTTGGGGGCTTCTGTATGCCCCAAATAACAGTTCTTTTTTGTTCCTGAAGTGAATAGGAAGTAATCTGTGTAAAATCCACATACTTTCTGTAGTGATTTCTCATTCAATTCCAGGGTGTCATGTTTGGGGGATCTGTATGCCCCAAATAGCAGTTCTTATATGTTTCTTAAGTGAATAGGAAGCATACGGTGTAAAAGCCATAATTTTTTTTGTAGTGATTTCTGCTCATATCCCAGAGTGTCTGTTTTGGGGAGTTCTGTATGCCCCAAATAGAAGTTCATTTTTGTTGCTGAAGTGAATAGGAAGAAATCTGTCTAAAATCCACATACTTTCTGTAGTGATTTCTCATTCAATCCCAGAGTGTCTCGTTTGGGGGATCTGTATATCCCAAATAGCAGTTCTTTTTTGTTGCTCATGTGAATAGGAAGAATTCTGTGTAAAATCCACATACTTTCTTTAGTGATTTCTGCTTCAATCCTAGGGTGTCAATTTGGTGGTTCTGTATACCCCAAATAGCATTTAATTTTGTTGCTAAAGTGAATAGGAAGAATTCTGTGTAAAAGCCATATACTTGTCTGTTCATATCCAAGGGTGTCCGTTTTGGGCGATCTGTATACCCCAAATAGCAGTTCTTTTTCTTTGCTGATGTGAATAGGAAGAATTCTGTGTCAAATCCACATACTTTCTGGAGTGATTTCTGCTCCTATTCTAGGGTGTTCGTTTTTGGCGATCTGTATACCCCAAATAGCAGTTCTTTTTTGTTGCGGAAGTGAATAGGAAGAATTCTGTGTAAATTCCACATAGTTTCTGGAGTGATTTCTGCTTCATTCCCAGGGTGTCTCATTTTGGGGATCTGTATACACCAAATAGCAGTTCTTATTTGTTGCTGAAATGAATAGTAAAAATTCTGTGTAAAATCCACATACTTTCTGTAGTGATTTCTGCTCCAATCTCAGGGTGTCCATTTTGTGGGATATGTATACCCTAAATAGCATTTCTTTTTTGTTGCTGAAGTGAATAGGAAGAATTCTGTGTAAAATCCACAAACTTTCTGTAGGGATTTCTGCTCCAATCCCAGGATGTCCGTTTTGCGGGATCTGTATACCCCAAACCGTTCTTTTTTGTTGCATAATATAATATCTGGAGGGATTTAGCAATACTGATGATGGATTATTGACCAATTGAAAGCGGACACTGATAAATGAAAAGAAAAGAAGGGCAAAATGATCAGTGACGTCAATGCAAAATACTGCCGACAACCTCTCCACTCTTTTTGGGGGTTTCTACATGTATCCGCATTTAACAGAACAGGTTCTGTCATAATCTATGAAATCATCTGATGTCAGTGTAAATAGAGTGCACTCTTTGATGTTATAGTTGGATCTTGACCCTCAGCTCAATCCTTTCGAGCTGGCACAGACATTACCTTGTCAGGCTGCATTCCCGATTCACTTCACTTATTTGGGTAAGTTGGCCTCTGTAAGTGCCCATGGAATTGAAGAGTGAAGCGATTCTAAGAGCGGCGGCTGTCATGTGTGTGTCATACTAAAACACAGCATTGTTTGAAGACCGAACCACACTCCCTATGCATATTTGAGCATAGCACAATGTTCTGCAACACCCTACATACTCCCTGCAGCCAGGAAATACCTGCTTTTTAACAGGATTCATCATGATTTGATTCAGGTCTAACCAAATTTCAACAAATTCGCCCTTCTCTAGTTATAACTTACCCTGCACCCTGACAAAATCCTCTGTTAAGTCACAGGGGATGGCTTTGGTTTGGATTAATTTCAAAAACAACTTGGCCCCCACTTTTGTGCTCCTGTAAAGCTCCTCAAAGAGCTCACAGCCGGGTGATCTGACATCAGTGGGAGAGGTTCCCTTTAAATACACTATATGCAGATTGTACTACTATGTATATACACAATCTACCTATAATGTGTTAATAAAGATTTTTGCTATTAACATAAAGGAATATAATATTACTATCTTGCATAATAATTGATACTACTACTTTTAAAATAAGTAAAAATAAAATTAAAGCAATTCAATAATGACTCCCAACAAGCTTTATAGGGGAAAGTCGCTTAGCAAGAACAGTATATTTTTAGATCAATAATCACTGTTACACAATGTTTGGCTCCTTTCAGCAGCTTATACATGATGGCCCAGTCTGGGGAAAAAATAAGTATGTGATTCAAATACCCCACAATATTCTGGCACAGAAGGTCTCATAAAATGTAATTTACAAACTGTTGGAATACTGCAGGTGCATTACAAAAACCAAACCATCTATTCAAAATGCTCCCCAGGTGCATTAAATGTAGTTTTCCATTTATCCCCATCTGGTGGTTTGCAGCCAGATCTTGTGCAGTGAGCTCTGCAGATTTTTGTGGCCGATAACTTTAAAAAAAGCATTAGCAAAGCGAGTGTGTGAGCTTGGCAGCGAGTGTGCACTGATCCCAAGTGTGTGCAGTGTCATAAGTGTGACTTAGGTTTAAGGGACTTAAGTTTGAGGGGCTTTAGCAGGTAACTTCTGTTTTTTGTGTTACTTTGACTGTAAATTCTTTCTGTGCATATTTATATTGTAATCCCCATTAGAATTATGGACTCCATAAGTGGCATTGCTACACGGTGTACATCCTGTGCCATGTATGCTTTCCTTGAACAGCCGTTCGAGGGGGAATACTGCTGTGTGGGGTGTGTGAAAATTGCTCATCTGGAAGCCCAGATTCTGGATCTAAATGAGCAAGTTTCAAGGCTGCGGGCAATTGATAATATGGAACGAAGTTTGCTGCTCCTGGAGCACAAACTCTCTGGGGAAGATGGGTGTGGGGAGGGAAGTATGGAGGTGCAGAGGGAGGGGGCAGCTAGTTGGGTAACATGTAGAAGGCGGGGTAGAGGGAAGAGTTGTAGAGAGTCTAGTCCTGATCTGGTGCACCCCAATAAGTTTGCCAGGCTGGCGGATGAGGGGGATATCAGTTCTGGGGTAGCAATGCTGCAGAAAGACATGGCCGCTAGCAACCAGGGGACTGTCTGCTCCGGTAAGAAGGGTAATGGGAGCAAAGGCAAAGTCAGACAGGTGCTGGTAGTGGGAGATTCCATTATTAGGGGAACACACAGGGCAATCTGTCACAAAGACCGTGCATACCGAACAGTGTGTTGTTTGCCGGGTGCTCGGGTTCGGCATGTTGCGGATCGGGTTGACGGATTACTGGGAGGGGCTGGTGAGGAACCAGCGGTCATGGTCCACTTTGGCACTAATGACAAAGTAACAGGTAGGTGGAAGGTCCTTAAAAATGATTTCAGAGATTTAGGCCATAAGCTCAGGGCAAGGACCTCAAAGGTAATTTTCTCCGAAATACTGCCTGTACCACGTGCCACACCAGAAAGGCAGCGGGAGATCAAGGAGGTAAATAAGTGGCTCAAAAGTTGGTGTAGGAAGGAGGGGTTTGGGTTCATGGAGAACTGGGATGACTTTTCTGTGGGCTACAGGCTCTACAGTAGGGATGGGCTGCACCTCAATGGGGAGGGGGCCGCTGTTTTAGGGGAAAAAATGGCTAGAAGGTTGGAGGAGTGTTTAAACTAGAGACCTGGGGGGAGGGCAATTACACTTGTGCAGGGCAAATAGACGGTGTACATAGAGAGCTGGGAAGGGTCATAGTCCATGGGGGAGGAAGGGGGGCTGGAATGAGATTGGGGAATAAGGACAAAAGGAATAGGGACAGGGAAAACCATATAAAGTGTATGTACACAAATGCCAGAAGCCTCACAAACAAAATGGAGGAACTGGAACTCTTGATGTTGGAACGGAAATATGATATAGTGGGTATCAGCGAGACATGGCTGGACAGTAGCTATGACTGGGCTGTTACTATAGATGGTTATAGTCTTTTTAGAAAGGATCGTATAAATAAAAAAGGGGGAGGGGTTTGTTTATATGTGAATTCTTGCCTCAAGCCCGTCCTGCGAGATGACATCAGTAACGCAAATGTGGAGTCCCTACGGGTGGAGATAAGAGGAGGGAAAAAGAATAATAAAATATTACTAGGGGTTTGTTATAAGGCTCCAAATATAATGGAGGCAGCAGAGGAAATGCTGATAAGTGAAATGGATGCGGCTTCAAAGCATGGTGAAGTACTTATCATGGGGGACTTCAATTACCCAGATATTGACTGGGGGGCAGAAACCTGCAGGTCCTTCAAAGGTAGCAGGTTCTTGTCAACAACAAAAGACAATTACCTGTCGCAACTAGTCCTGGAGCCAACAAGAGGGGGGGCACTGCTGGACCTAATCCTAACCAACAGACCTGACAGGGTATCAAAACTACAGGTTGGGGGGAACCTGGGGAATAGTGATCATAATATCATTGATTTTGTATTACGCTTTACTAAGAGCGTTAGTGAAGGGGCAACCAACACTCTAAACTTCAGGAGGGCAAATTTTCAGCAACTAAGGGAAGACCTTAAAGGCATAGACTGGGATAAAGCTCTCAAGTACAAAAGCCCCCCCCCCAAAATGGGACTTTTTCTCATATATTCTGAAAAAGTCCTGTGAGAAACACATACCTTATGGGAAAAAGCATAAAAGGAACAAGAAAAACCCTATGTGGCTAACTAGTCTTGTAAGGAAAGCAATAAGCGAGAAAGATAAAGCGTTTAAGGTGCTAAAACGTGAAGGTAGTGATGAGGCATTACAGGATTATAGAGAGAAAAATAAATCCTGTAAAAAGCAGATAAAGGCCGCAAAAATAGAGACTGAGAGAAATATTGCCAGGGAGAGCAAAAATAATCCCAAATTATTTTTCAAGTATATAAATGATAAGAAACTAAAAACAGAGAGTGTGGGTCCCCTTAGAAATAACATGGGGGTCATGGTGGAAGGAGATGAGGAAAGGGCCAATCTACTGAATGTCGCCTTCTCAACTGTCTTTACCCAGGAAAATCCCCTGGTGGAAGACACAATGAGGAATAATGTTAATTCTTTTTATAATGTCAACAGTTTAACCAAGGAAGAGGTACGGCGCCGCCTCGCAACCACTAAGATAGATAAATCACCGGGGCCAGATGGCATACACCCCCGGGTTCTGCATGAATTATGTACCGTGATAGACAGACCGTTATTTTTAATATTTGAAGATTCACTGAGGACTGGTTATGTTCCACAGGAATGGCGCATAGCAAATGTGGTACCAATATACAAAAAAGGATCAAATAGCGATCCTGGAAACTACAGACCCGTAAGTCTAACTGCTGTGGTGGGGAAAATATTTGAGGGGTTTATTAGAGATGCTATCCTGGAGTATCTCACTGTGCACAACCTTATAACCCAGCGTCAGCATGGGTTTATGAGAGATCGGTCCTGTCAGACTAATCTGATTGGTTTCTACGAGGAGGTAAGTTCAAGACTGGATCTGGGGGACGCTGTGGATGTTGTATATCTGGACTTCTCAAAGGCATTTGACACCGTGCCACATAAAAGGTTGGTATATAAAATGAGACTGCTGGGAATAGGAGAAAATCTGTGTATCTGGGTAAGTAATTGGCTTAGTGATAGAAAACAGAGGGTGGTCATTAATGGCACATTCTCAGATTGGGTTGATGTTACCAGTGGAGTGCCACAGGGGTCAGTATTGGGGCCACTTCTTTTTAATATTTTTATTAATGACCTTGTAGTGGGTTTACACAGTCAAGTTTCAATATTTGCAGATGATACTAAGCTGTGTAAAGTAATAAATACTGAGGTCGATAGTTTAGCATTACAGAGGGATTTGTGGAAGCTTGAGGGATGGGCAGAGAAATGGTTGATGAGGTTTAATGTAGATAAATGTAAAGTTATGCACTTGGGCCATGGAAACAAAAAGTATAATTATGTTCTAAACGGTCAATTACTTAGTAAAACTGAAGCTGAAAAGGACTTGGGCGTATTGGTGGATGGTAAACTTAATTTTAGTGACCAGAGCCAGGCGGCTGCTGCTAAAGCAAATAAAATAATGGGATGTATCAAGAGAGGAATAGATTCTCATGATAAAGACATAGTTTTGCCCTTATACAAATCCCTGGTCACACCACACATGGAATATTGTGTACAGTTTTGGGCACCAGTGTATAAAAAGGATATAATAGAGCTGGAACGGGTGCAAAGGAGAGCAACCAGGATTATTAGGGGAATGGGGGGATTAGAATACACTGATTACAAAATTTGGGATTATTCAGTTTAGAAAAAAGACGACTGAGGGGAGACCTCATTACAATGTACAAATACCTGAACGGACAGTACAAGGATCTCTCCAAAGATCTTTTTATACCTAGGCCTGTGACCAGGACAAGGGGGCATCCTCTACACCTAGAGGAGAGGCGATTTTACAATCACCATAGACAAAGGTTCTTTACTGTAAGAGCAGTGAGACTATGGAACTCTCTGCCGCAGGAGGTTGTTATGGCCGACTCTATGTACATGTTCAAGAGAGGCCTGGATGACTTTCTGGAGAGAAAAAATATCACGGGTTATGGGGATAAAACATTTATTTAATTCTTGAAGGTTGGACTTGATGGACTTGCGTCTCCTTCCAGCCTTATATACTATGATACTATGATCTTTGTTTCAAATTAGACTGTAGGTCAGATGGAGATAAATTTTAAAATACCATTGGGCACCCACTAGCTATATAAACAAATATGGGGTCAGTGGGAGTGGATTCTTGTTTTTAATAATGATGTTATCAGGTTCATGGTGATCTATACATGGTCTGAGTCCATCGTTTCTTTTCTCATCAAAAAAGAAACCAGCCCACCTTGGAGAGTTAAAGGGAGATTTTTCCTGGATGGTTTCCCACACAGCCTCATGTTCAGGAGGAAACAAATTAAAAATCCATCCCTTGGGATACTTTGATCCTGTAATAATGTCAATACCGCAGTCATAAGGCCAATGTGGAGGTAAAGACTTGGCAGAATGTTACAGCAGCTTTTGATTGCATATGGGTGAGAGCATGGATTTGGTCAGCCAAGTCAGATTCTATGCCTGCTAAGCCCTCCATGCAATCCACCAGCTCTGGAATGAAATCTATTCTGACCTGGATCAGAAAGACCTGGTGGCAACTGGTTCCTTTTAGGGGTGGTTTTAATCAAATGCAGGCCCTGGGAACAAACAGGTGACATTGGTCAACACAATACAAGACAGACAACAGAAACTTTGGAGAATAATCAACTATCCGGGTCACAGCAAATATAGCAGTAAATAACCATATTACAGGAGAAAGGGGTAGTCTGAACAATAGCCTGGATCTAAATACCAGAATAGAGTGACTGTCACACAACCAAGGGAGCTTGTCAAGAAAAACTAAAACCGGCACTTAACTGAATGCAAACACAACACTTATAGGAGACTCTACTGCAGGCGATTGGAATAGAGCTCTGTCAATTATAACAGTTCACCAGGATGAAAAGGGTAAGTTGCAATCAACTCCAATACAGCCAGAAAAAGAAGTGTTTGTTCACAAATGCAATTAACATGGAGACAAAATTGGCATCTTCCCAGTTTTAAATTGTGGACCGAGAATGATACAGATATCACAAAAGCTGTTACAAAAGCTTTGAATACCTTTCTCTGCAAGCATAAACCCATATCAGACTCATTTGCCAGATGATCCTCAGACTTTTCTCAAGCAAGAGGTAACTCCCTCTCCTGCTGTAATGGAATCTTCTACAATTGAGTAGTTCAGGCAAGTACGATGGCTCCTTTGTTTCTTTTAGAATGTATCTCTTTATTTTGGCTTTGAAGAAAAGTTAAACGTATAGTTCCAAGTTTAATGTTGCATAATATTTATATGCAAGCTGGATTATGTGTGAAGTTTTCTACAGCTTAACAACTGTTGAGGTGGTGATATTGCTGAGCCCTCTCATTATTGAGCAGGCAATTAGTGTATTATTGGGCAGACATACCACACACCAGAGATGCAGCTATCAACCTATTAAGTACAGAGGTCAAGAGTGGGATTTAAATTTTTAACAAGTTTCCCAACTTAGTGTGCGAAAATAACGTGTAGCACAGTGCAAGTATAACAATCACAATATTTTAAATGCATTATATTACTATAATATTTGAATCAACATTTTTATATCTAATAGTTTTTTCATTTATTTGTTTACGTTTCATAGCTTTCTTGCCTACAATTTGAAATGACCTTTTTGTAAGAATAAAATTGTTTACATAACTACCTGCACAGACAAATTATAGATCTATTTGCACTCATTTATAGACATATGACTTTAAAACTCTTTTACATATTGTGTGTAAAAGCATAGATCCAGAAGGTAGAACAAAAACAATACCAGAAGCAAAAAAGCACCAGAAATACAGAACCAAGTTCTATACAGGAAGACAACACCAGAACATGCAATAAATACATAAATACAACCAGGCTAAGTACATAAGTGCAGCACCAAAATAGAGCTCAATATAAAAAATAAATCTCCAAAACCCAGTTCAGTACTTTAATGCAGCATAAACAAAAACTTGGTACATAAATTGAGTATTAGAACCCTGCTCAGCAGATGAATACAGTACCAGAACCATGTTCAGTCTATACATTTTTATACTCCTGCAGACTGTACAAAGGGATGCAACCATGATCAGTTGTAGTAACAGAACAAGAATTGGACATCACCCCTGACATGTCTGTTTTAGTAATTAATTCTATCCTCAGCGAACGAAAATTTCTAATTCACCTTTTTCTTAAAATCCTAAATTGTGCTGCTGTTCCACTGTATCTATATGAATAAATTAAAAACCAAGAGAAACAATTGGGCACATATATCAAAAACGGTGCAAACTGTTTGCATGTGTACTAGATTTAGGAATTGTGGCACCCGTTCCTCATGAATCTGGCGCTCCCTGCACTGCTACGACAGTGGCACCAACCTTTTTTGGTGCACCTTTAACATGAGGTGTGCAACACACTTCTGTCGGACTCTGTATGATAAATGTGGCACACTGCCCTTTATGTGTAGATGCAACAAAAATGAGTCACATGGGACACATATGTGGCGCTGACACTTCTTAAATACATATGCAAGCAGTTTTCACATAAAAGAATGTGCAAAGTTTGAAAGAAAACTGATGCAAGGTCCTTAGTAAATGTTCCCCAATGTGTCTTGGCACATGATTTTGCTGGATACACAGTCTAATAATGTCCAGTCAGCACTGTGGATGCATCTTATTGACAGGGAAAATACCTGGTTGCTGCTGATCGATTTGGTGATATCTAGTTAAAATCAAATTGGACAAAGTCGAATGGGTATGCAGGCGGTCCCCTACTTAAGAACACCTGACTTAAATACGACCCCTAGTTCCAAATGTACCTCTGGATTTTGGTATTTTTCTGCACTTTAGTCCTAGGCTACAATAAACAGCTTTAACAGTTATCAATGATGCCTGTAATTAAGATTTATTGTTAATCCTGGTTCTTATGACAATCAAACATTTTTAAAATCCAATTGTCACAGAGAGCAAAAATGTTGTCTTGGGTTACAGTTATAAAGTATACTGTTCCAACTTACATACAAACTCAACTTAAGAACAAACCTACAGAACCTATCTTGTATGTAACCCGGGGACTGCCTGTAATGGATTGGTATTATTGGTTGATTTATTTGGTTGATTTATTCATGAAAAATATTGTAAATACGGAAAAAATTGTGAAAAATGTTTCTGATTGCTAAATGTTGCTCATCACTATAGTTAGTCTAACATTTACCATATGTTTACTTTATGTTTGCCATAATTTTTGTTCTTTTATAAAGATTTGGGGATGCTTACAAATCAAACAGCAATTTTCAAAATTTTAAAGGAAATTCCAGACTCAAGGGGTCTTAAAGGTTCTATTTTTTAGAATTTCCCACAAATCACCCCAAAAAACCCTAACCCCTTGAGTATTTCACCATACAGGTGGTCCCCTACTTAAGAATACCAGACTTATAGACGACCCATAGTTACAAACTGACCTCTGGTAATTGGTCATTTACTGTACTTTAGTCTCAGGCTAAAATAAACAGCTGTAACAGTTATCAAAGTTGTCTGCAATTAAGCTTTATTGTTAATTCTGGTTCTTCTGACAATCCAACATTTTCAAAATACAATTGTCACGAAAAAAAAAATTGTCTGGATTTCCAATAATAAAATATACAGTTCCAACTTACATACAACTTCAAATTAAGAACAAACTGACGGAACCTCTGGGGACTGCCTGTAATAAGAATTTTAGTCCACAGATGTTCCATTCATTTATTTATTCAGATCTGGAGATAGTAAAAAGAGAATGTATTATTGGTGAAGTGTACATTGAGTACACCAATCCCTGATTGTTTTGTCACTAACCTCTGGTTTGAATGGTGGAGATGTCAATCTAGGTGTCAATTCTTGTATATTTCCTGGTACAGGCAGTCCCCGGGTTACGTACAAGATCGGGTCTGGAGGTTTGTTCTTAAGTTGAATTTGTATGTAAGTCGAAACTGTATATTTTATAATTGTACATCCAGACCAAAAAAAATTTGGCTTTAGTGACAATTGGAGTTTAAACATTTTTTGCTGTAATGGGACCAAGGATTATCAATAAAGCTTCATTACAGACTCCTTACAGCTGATTATTGCAATCTGGGACTATAGTAAAGCATTCAGAGAGCTTCGCCAGAGGTCAGAGGGGTCTGTCTGTAACTATGAGTTGTCTGTAAGTCGGGTGTCCTTAAGTAGGGGACTGCCTGTATATGCTAAACCTGTTTTGTACCTTGATGTGATTTTGCACAATTTATACTTTGCTCTCCCTGACGCAGCCAATATAGCCGCACTTTCCTTCTTAGGAAAAACGTTTTAAATTTTTTCTGAAATTTACCATATGAGGGCTTATTTTTGGCAGGATTTATTTTACCATAAGATGGCTAAAACTTACTCTGTTTTTAATCACCAGAAAATAATCAGTTTGTTTGGAGAGTTTTTTCTCTATACTGTATGAGCTTGAAAAACAGGAAGGATTATAGGAGGGATCCCAGATGTCAGGATTTTAGTCTATTTATTTAGTCTAGGCAAATAAGCAGGAACACAGAATATAAACAGAAACAAAGTAGAGTACTAGGTACACATAGTTCTGGATTCAGGCTAAGGGTACACAGGTATCTGGACAAGGTTATTGGACAATTTTTCACTCCCCACCTTCAAAAATCTATAACTTTTTTATTTTTCCACACAAAGAGCTCTGTTATGGCTTATTTTCTGCGTAACAAATTGCACTTCGTAGTGACGGTATTTAATATTCCATGGTGCGTACTGGGAAGCGGGAAAAAAATTCCAAATGCAGTGAAAATGGTGAAAAAACACATTTGCGACGTTTTCTTGTGGGCTTGGATTTTACAGCTTTCACTGTGTGCCCCAAATGACATGTCTATTTTATTCTTTGGGTTGCTACGATTATGTGGATACCAAATTTGTATAGGTTTTATAATGTTTTCATACATTTAAAAAAATTAAAACCTCCTGTACAAAATTTTTTTTTTTTTATTTTGTCATCTTCTGGTGGCAATAACTTTTTCATACTTTGGTGTACAGAGCTGTGGGTGGTGTCATTTTTTGCGACTTTTGATGGCGTTTTCAGTGCTATCATTTGTAGGACTGTGCAACCTTTTGATCACTTTTTATAAAAATTTTTATATTTTCCTAAATGGCAAAAAAATGTCATTTTCCGTTACGAGGTTAAACGCAGCGAAAAACCGTTATTATATTTTGATAGATCGGACATTTTCAGACACGGCGATACCTAATGTGTTTATGATTTTTACTGTTTATTAATATTAATATCAGTTCTAGGGAAAGGGGGGTGATTTGAATTTTTAGGTTTTTTTATTATAATTTTTTTTTTTTTACTTTTTTTTACTTTTACTATTTTTCAGACTCCCTAGGGTACTTTAACCCTAGGTTGTCTGATCGATCCTACCATATACTGCCATACTGCAATATGGCAGTATATGGGGATTTTACTCCTCATTCATTACAATGTGCTGATAGCACATTGTAATGAATGGGTTAAAGCGAGACTGCTTCGGGCCTTCGTGAGACCCGAAGCTGTCATGGCAACGGATCACCGCTCCCCGTGACGTCATCGGGGAGCGGCGATCCGCGGCAAGATGCGGCGCCATCTTTTTGGAGCCTCCGGCAGCATTGCCGGTGGCGATCGCCGTGAAAGCACCCGCGATCGGTGCTAGCACCAATCGCGGGTGTTACCGGTAAGCCTTTCCTGCAATATGCAGCAAAGACTTACCGGCTATGCAGAGGGCTCGGCCCGCGAGCCCTCTCCATGCACCGGGACCCGGCGCGCGCCGTACTAGTACGGTGCGCGTCGGGAAGGGGTTAAAGGGTTATTCCCACAAAGACAAAATTCTTAAATATACTCAAGAAAACAAAATAACATACTCTAATTCATAGTTATTAACAAAAATACAACATTTCACAGATATAATTACAACCTTTCTCTATCATTCCTGGTGTTTACAATATTGTATAAGACAGTAAATCTTCAGACTATGGTGGGATTCTTCTTATGAATAGCTTCTCTTGTTTGCACACTGGAGTGCTTTCTGCCTCCTTCTCCTGCCCCCTGCATTACAAGACCATCATCAGACACGGGTATTTCCTGCATGCAAGCAGCAGTGTGCAGAGTCTTGCTCTACACACTACAGACAAGATAAGGTCTTTATAGCACAGCTGACAGCTGTGTATTTCATTGATCTCGTGGATCATCCCATTTGTCAGATGCTAGTATAATGTTTAGAAGTTAAAGTGTAACTGTAAAGTTATAATGATTTTAACAAATTGCTATATGTGATTCCCCTTTTTAAAACAAACAGAACAATGCCCATATTGTGCTTCTCACCCTTTTTTATCCAACGTAATGGAATTTTCTGTTCTGTTACCAAGGCTGAAGTGGGTGGAGACTAATGTCTGTCTATGCCCTCAAGCTGAGGCCAGTTAGCTTGCCTACATATCCCGTGATGCCTTGTGTTCTCTCTCAAAGTAATTTAGAATTAAATAAATTTAGTTTTCCACAAGTAAATCAACTAAACACTGCCCAATGCACATACAGGATGCATATGGTGACTAGTCTAGCAGCATCATCACATGGGGGAGCAGGGAACATGTAATAAGTGGAAGAAATCATAAGTAAACCAGTTACATGAAGTCTATAGCCCGTGCTGTGAAGGGTTAATAGCTTATTTTCACAGTGCAAAAAGTGATTGACTGCAAGGTGGGGGATGGGCTACAGCATAAGGTAAAGAGAAAGACAGAGAAAGTTCTGTAGAATCACAGACTGGAATGGAGAGACTAATAGGGAACACAGGAGATATTTTTCCTCGCTATTCTGTGCAGGAGACATCTGTATCCACAGTCTTGTAGTGTTGTGTAGTTCGTGACCAAGCCAACTCTGAGCCGACTCTTTTATGCAAATTATGGGAGCCGGCTCCCCTCAGTGAAACAATGGCTCGCTTAACCCTGCCCCTAACCAACTCACCATGCCCCCTTTTACCCCGATACAATTGGGTTAAAGTGGTGTGGAATGGGCTGACTGACTGGACTGCGGCTCCCTATTACATATGTTATAGGGAGCCATTTAGGAGCCAGAAGAGCCGGCTCTTTTTAGTGAGCGGAGCCTTATGAGCCAGCTCACTAAGAAGAGCTGTAAATCCCATCACTACAGTCTTGAACACATCCTGCTCTGTTTCATACTCAGAGACAGCTGTGTCACATGACCACCTTCTCCTCTGTGGGCAGGGAAAAGCAGCCCCTAACTTCCCATGAAACTGTAGAGTTTGTTTATACTATGGAATCACAGGGCTTGTCAACACAGGCAGAGAAAGCAGCTACTGCTACTTTATGAATCCCAAAAGCTATTGATTTGTGGGAAAACTTTACAGTTACTCTTTAACCCCTACGGGACTCAGCCTATTTTGCCCTTTAAGACACGGTCTCATTTTTCAGATCTGCCCTGTGTCACTTTAAGTGGTTATAACTTTGGAACGCTATGAGATATCCAGGGGATTTCGAGATTGGATTCTCAAGATACATTGTACTTCAAATTAGTTAAAAAATTTGGATGATATCTTTTGTGTTTAGTTATGAAAAGAAAAAGAAATTTGGACAAAATTTAGTAAAATTCTTTAATTTCAAAGTTCTAAATTCTCTAGTTTTGAAGTAAATATTAATTGCACCCAAATAAATTCATAACTTACATTTCCCAAATGTCTTCTTTATGTTGGCATGGTTTTTTTAAATTCCACATATTTTACTAGAGTGTTATGAGGCTCAGAATTTAGGTGCCATTTTTCAATTTTTTGGGGAATATCACCAAAACCTGTATTTCATAGTATCATAGTATATAAGGCTGGAAGGAGACGCAAGTCCATCAAGTCCAACCTTAGATGGACCTGCTCAAATTTTAATTAAATGTGAGAGGCCTAAATAATAGCTACACGCATAAATTGCCCCATTATGGAAGCTACACCCCTCAACGTACGAAAAAGCACTTTTAAGGAGTTTGTTAACCGTTTAGGTGTTTTATAGGGGTTAAAACAAAATGTAAGTGCGGTCTACAAATAGTAGTAATATTTTTTGACAATACATTCAATTTGGATGGGAAATTAAACATTTGTAATGGATTAAATAAAAAAAAAGCTCCAAAACATTTGATACCCAATTTAGTGTTTTGGGTTTTTTTTTTCGCTGTTTACCATACCATAAAAATAGTATATTATTTTTATTTTATGTCGCCACAATTTCAAAAATACCTCATTTATATAGATTTTTTTATTTTTTTCCCATTTTTACTGAATAAAAAGTAATTTGGCGGAAATGTTGTTAATTTTAGCATCACCGCCTTTTATATGCATAACTTTTTTATTTTTCGCCTCACAAATCTGGTTAAGTGATTATTTTTTGCAAGAAGGATTGTTATGTTTAGTGTTCTTATTTTAGAGTGCATAACATTTTTAAAATCACTTTTTAGAGTATTTTTTATAGGGTATTAATTTAAAATGATCTTTTTTTTTAGCTTTTTTAGCATCACCATTAGAGATGAGCAAACATACTCGTCCGAGCTTGATGCTCGATCGAGCATTAGCGCACTCGTAACTGCTCGTTGCTCGGACGAGTATTTCGCCCGCTCGAGAAAATGGCAGCTCCCGCCGTTTTGCTTTTTGGCGGCCAGAAACAGAGCCAATCACAAGCCAGGAGACTCTGCACTCCACCCAGCATGACGTGGTACCCTTACACGTAGATAGCAGTGGTTGGCTGGCCAGATCAGGTGACCCTGGGATAGACTAGCCGCTGCCCGCGCTGCTCGGATCATTCTCTGTCTGGATGCCGCTAGGGAGAGAGCTGCTGCTGGTCAGGGAAAGCGTTAGGGTGTTCTATTAGCTTACTGTTAGGCAGGAGTGATTCTAAAAGAACCCAACAGCCCTTCTTAGGGCTACAATAACGTTATAATTTTTTTTTTTTTATTTGCAGCTAGTACCATATTGTGAGGAATTTGCAGGGGGACTTGCTACCGTTGTGTTTAGCTCTTAGTGACACACATATCCACCTCAAACACCAAAGTGGGAAAATTTATTAGGGGTTTGAGTAGAATTAGGCACAGTCTGCCAGTTTCTTTTTATTTTACGTTTATTGTTTTAATAACTCAGTGTCATCTCATCTGGCATAGTAGTGTGCTGTAATACTTGGCTAGAAAATAGCCATAGGAGAATACAAACGGCTTAATTACGCCTACAGTAGCGTTATATATATTTGATTTCTGGTTGATCTGCTGGTGGCTGTAGTTGTTGCAGTGCATCTACTAGCAAATTGTGAGCAATTTGGAGTCAGACTTGCGACCACTGTGTTTTAGTGACGCACATATCCATCGCAAAGACCGAAGTGGGAAAATTTATTAGGGCCCGGGGTTGTATTTCAATTAGGCACAGTCTGCCATTTCCTTTTTTATTTTACGTTTATTTTTTTCATAACTCAGCGTCATCTCATCTGGCATAGTAGTGTGCTGTAATACTTGGCTAGAAAATAGCCATAGGAGAATACAAACGGCTTAATTACGCCTACAGTAGCGTTATATATATTTGATTTCTGGTTGATCTGCTGGTGGCTGTAGTTGTTGCAGTGCATCTACTAGCAAATTGTGAGCAATTTGGAGTCAGACTTGCGACCACTGTGTTTTAGTGACGCACATATCCATCGCAAAGACCGAAGTGGGAAAATTTATTAGGGCCCGGGGTTGTATTTCAATTAGGCACAGTCTGCCATTTCCTTTTTTATTTTACGTTTATTTTTTTCATAACTCAGCGTCATCTCATCTGGCATAGTAGTGTGCTGTAATACTTGGCTAGAAAATAGCCATAGGAGAATACAAACGGCTTAATTACGCCTACAGTAGCGTTATATATATTTGATTTCTGGTTGATCTGCTGGTGGCTGTAGTTGTTGCATGCATCTACTAGCAAATTGTGAGCAATTTGGAGTCAGACTTGCGACCACTGTGTTTTAGTGACGCACATATCCATCGCAAAGACCGAAGTGGGAAAATTTATTAGGGCCCGGGGTTGTATTTCAATTAGGCACAGTCTGCCATTTCCTTTTTTATTTTACGTTTATTTTTTTCATAACTCAGCGTCATCTCATCTGGCATAGTAGTGTGCTGTAATACTTGGCTAGAAAATAGCCATAGGAGAATACAAACGGCTTAATTACGCCTACAGTAGCGTTATATATATTTGATTTCTGGTTGATCTGCTGGTGGCTGTAGTTGTTGCAGTGCATCTACTAGCAAATTGTGAGCAATTTGGAGTCAGACTTGCGACCACTGTGTTTTAGTGACGCACATATCCATCGCAAAGACCGAAGTGGGAAAATTTATTAGGGCCCGGGGTTGTATTTCAATTAGGCACAGTCTGCCATTTCCTTTTTTATTTTACGTTTATTTTTTTCATAACTCAGCGTCATCTCATCTAGCATAGCAGTGTGCTTTCATACTTGGCTATAAAATAGCCATAGCAATAGGATAGCATCGTTTGGTTTTAAAAACTAAAAAACACAAAAAAAAAAAAAAAAGTTAAAAAAAAAATTCAAGTTCTAACTCTCATTTTCAAAATGTTTAACCCGAGGGCTAGGGGTAGAGGACGAGGGTGGGGACGTGGGCGTCCAACTACTGCAGGGGTCAGAGGCCGTGGTCCTGGGCGGGGTGAGACACCACCTGCTTATGAGGGAGCAGGGGAACGCCGCAGAGCTACACTCCCTAGGTTCATGTCTGAAGTTACTGGGACTCGTGGTAGAGCACTGTTGAGGCCAGAACAGTGCGAACAGGTGATGTCGTGGATTGCCGACAATGCTTCGAGCAATTTGTCCACCAGTCAGTCTTCCACGCAGTCCACCCATGTCACCGAAATCGGCACTCCTCCAGCTCCTGCACCTCAGCCTCCTCCCCCCCAGTCTGCCCCCTCCCAGCAAAATTTGCCATTTGAACCGGCATACTCTGAGGAACTGTTTTCTGGACCCTTCCCACAGTCACAAACCACTTGTCCGGTTGCTGATGAGCAATTTTCCGATGCCCAGGTTTTCCACCAGTTGCAGTCTGTGGGTGATGATGACCTTGTTGACGTACTGGAAGATGTGTGTAAAGAGGTGTCCGACGATGAGGAGACACGGTTGTCAGACAGTGGGGAAGTTGTTGTCAGGGCAGGAAGTCCGAGGGGGAAGCAGACTGAGGGATCGGAGGATGATGAGGTGACAGACCCAAGCTGGGTTGAGAGGCCGGGTGAACACAGTGCTTCTGAGACGGAGGAGAGTCCTCGACCAGAACAGGTTGGAAGAGGCAGTGGTGGGGCCAGACGGAGAGGCAGGGCCAGAGCTGGTGCATCAGCGCCAAATGTGTCAACTAGTGAAGCTCCCGTGGCGAGGGCTCCTGCGGCGAGGGCTAGATTTTCAGAAGTCTGGAGGTTCTTTAAGGAAACACCGGATGACCGACGGACTGTGGTGTGCCACATTTGCCAAACCAGGATCAGCAGGGGTTCCACCACTACTAGCTTAACTACCACCAGTATGCGCAGGCATATGAATGCTAAACACCCCACTCAGTGGCAACAAGCGCGTTCACCTCCGGCCGTGCACACCACTGCTCCTTCCCCTGTGTCAGCTGATAGTCAGCCCCCTGCCCAGGACCCTGCCACAAAAACCCCATCGTCGCCTCCACGATCCTCCACAGCATCCACCAGCGTTCAGCTCTCCATACCCCAGACGCTGGAGCGGAAACGCAAATATAGTGCAACCCACCCGCACGCCCAAGCCCTTAATGTGCACATCTCCAGATTGCTAAGCCTGGAGATGCTGCCCTATAGGCTAGTAGAGACCGAGGCCTTTCGCAGCCTCATGGCGGCGGCCGCCCCTCGGTATTCGGTCCCCAGCCGCCACTACTTTTCCCGATGTGCCGTCCCAGCCCTGCACCAGCACGTGTCAGACAACATAATCTGTGCCCTGACCAACGCCGTTTCTGACAAGGTCCACCTGACCACGGACACGTGGACGAGTGCTGCCGGGCAGGGCCACTATATATCTCTGACGGCACATTGGGTTAACTTGGTGGAGGCTGGGACCGAGTGTGACCCTGCGGCTGGTCATATACTGCCGACGCCGAGGATTGCGGGGCCTACCTCGGTCCAGGTGTTTGAGGCCTACTATGCCTCCTCCTCCTCCCACCCCTCCTCTACCTCCTCCTCCGAACGACCATCCGTGGCCATGGCGCCAACAGTCGGTAGCTCTAGGCACAGCAGCAGTGCCGTCGCTAAGCGACAGCAGGCGGTGCTCAAACTGCTGAGCCTAGGCGATAAAAGGCACACCGCCCAAGAACTATTACAGGGCATCACGGCGCAGACTGATCTGTGGCTGGCACCGCTGAACCTGAAGCCAGGCATGGTTGTGTGTGACAACGGCCGTAACCTGGTGGCGGCTCTGCAACTCGGCAGACTGACACATGTGCCATGCCTGGCCCATGTGTTAAATCTGATAGTTCAGCGTTTCCTCAAGACATACCCCAATCTGTCTGATTTGCTCACGAAGGTGCGCCGCATCTGTGTGCATTTCAGGAAGTCCAGCACAGATGCTGCCACTCTCAGGGCAGCGCAGCGCCGCCTCCAACTGCCCGCTCACCGACTGTTGTGCGACGTGCCGAGGTGGAATTCAACACTGACCATGTTATCCAGAGTTTACCAGCAGCGCCGAGCGATTGTAGACTGCCAGATGTCAACTTCCACCAGAACTGGTAGTCAGGTCAGTCAGCTTCCTCAAGTCTACAATGAGGAGTGGACGTGGATGTCTGATATCTGTCAGGTGCTGAGTAACTTTGAGGAGTCAACACAGATGGTCAGTGGCGATGCCGCCATCATCAGCCTCACCATCCCGCTGCTTGGCCTGTTGAAAAACTCTCTGGTCAGCATGAAGTCGGAAGCTTTGCGCTCCTCACAAGAGACGGGGGAAGAAGATTCCCTTGTTGATAGCCAAAGCACCCTTAGGTCTGTTTCTCAGCGCATATCGGAGGAGGTGGAGGTGGAGGAGGAAGAGGAGGAGAATGTTGGCGAGACACAAGAGGGGACCATTGTTGAGTCCTTCACCGTTGAGCGTGTATGGGCAGAAGAAGAGGAATTGGAGGAGTTGGAGGAGGAGGAAATGGACAGTCAGGCCAGTGAGGGGAGCGAATTCTTACGCGTTGGTACTCTGGCGCATATGGCAGATTTCATGCTAGGCTGCCTATCCCGTGACCCTCGCGTTCAAAGAATTTATTCCAGCACCGATTACTGGGTGTTCACTCTCCTGGACCCACGGTACAAGCAAAATCTTTCCACTCTCATCCCTGGAGAGGAAAGGAGTGTGAGAATGCATGAATACCAGCAGGCCCTGGTGCACAAGCTGAAACAGTATTTCCCTTCTGACAGCGCTAGCGGCAGAGTGCGTAGTTCTGCGGGACAAGTAGCGAGGGAGAGTAGGCGAGCAGGCAGCTTGTCCAGCACTGGCAAGGGTACGCTTTACAAGGCTTTTGCCAGCTTTATGTCACCCCAGCAAGACACTGTCACCTGTCCCCAGTCTCGGCAGAGTAGGGCTGATCTTTACAGAAAGATGGTGAGGGAGTACGTAGCTGACCATACCATCGTCCTAAATGATCACACAGCTCCCTACAACTACTGGGTTTCAAAGCTGGACATGTGGCACGAACTGGCGCTGTACGCCTTGGAGGTTCTTGCCTGCCCTGCCGCTAGCGTCTTGTCCGAGCGGGTTTTCAGTGCAGCTGGTGGCATCATCACCGATAAGCGTACACGCCTGCCGACTGACAGCGCTGACAGGCTGACGCTTATCAAGATGAATAAAGCATGGATTTCTCCTAATTTCCTATCTCCAGCAGGTGAAGGAAGCTCAACCTGAATAATGTATCCACTCCTCCTCCTCCTCCTCATTTTCCTCCTTCTCCTACTCTTTGTACAGTAAAGCAGAGGAAACTGGCTATTTTTTGACCTGGCCCACTGGCTCTACCTATAGTACTTTATGCATTTAATTTTTCTGGAGGGCCACCGACCCGGTCCTCTGTTTTAAACAATTTTTGGGAGTGCCACATACAGGCACTCAATCTATTCAATTTTTCTGGAGGGCCACCTACCTGCTCCTCTGGTTTGAAAACTTTTTTGGACTGCCACATACAGGCACTCAATCTATTCCATTTTTCTGGAGGGCCACCTACCTGCTCCTCTGGTTTGAAAACTTTTTTGCACTGCCACATACAGGCACTCAATCTATTCCATTTTTCTGGAGGGCCACCTACCTGCTCCTCTGGTTTGAAAACTTTTTTGGACTGCCACATACAGGCACTCAATCTATTCCATTTTTCTGGAGGGCCACCTACCTGCTCCTCTGGTTTGAAAACTTTTTTGGACTGCCACATACAGGCACTCAATCTATTCCATTTTTCTGGTGGGCCACCTACCTGCTCCTCTGGTTTGAAAACTTTTTTGCACTGCCACATACAGGCACTCAATCTATTCCATTTTTCTGGAGGGCCACCTACCTGCTCCTCTGGTTTGAAAACTTTTTTGGACTGCCACATACAGGCACTCAATCTATTCCATTTTTCTGGAGGGCCACCTACCTGCTCCTCTGGTTTGAAAACTTTTTTGGACTGCCACATACAGGCACTCAATCTATTCCATTTTTCTGGAGGGCCACCTACCTGCTCCTCTGGTTTGAAAACTTTTTTGGACTGCCACATACAGGCACTATCCAAATTAAATTGTCTCCATAGCAGCCTCCACACGTTGTCTCCATTGCTTCCTCCAAAAGTCGTCCATATAGCTGCCTCCATACATCGTCCCTTTATCAAACGAGGTGTGTCAGGCAGAAATTTGGGTTGTTTTCATGGATTCCACATCAAAGTTGTTAACTTTGTCGACACCCAGCTGTGTTATCCACAAAATATACTGGCAAACTTTTATCATTTACCAATATTATTTCAGCGCTTCTTGCGCTTCTGTTTACATTCCCCTCACCCGCCATATCCTAAACTTATAAGAACGCTACTACACTTGATCTTATACAAAAGGTTCTTAGAAGTGCTGTTTGGGGAGTAGCCTAGAGACACGGGCTTGGATTGGCGAAAGCTCGCCTGGCAGCGGAGCGCCAGCTCCATGCCAAGATCCAACTAACATAGTTTTAACTGCAGCACCTTTAATCTACTACTAGTTCACTGCCTCCATACATGGTCCCCTTATCAAACGAGCTTTGTCAGGCAGAATTTTGGGTTGTTTTCATGGCTTCCACAACAATCTTGTTAACTTTGTCGCCACCCTGCTGTGTTATCCACAAAATATACTGGCAAACTTTTATCATTTACCAATATTATTTCAGCGCTTCTTGCGCATCTGTTTACATTCCCCTCACCCGCCATATCCCAAACTTATAAGAACGTTACTACACTTAACTTGGTGCACGCTGGGACCGAGTCTGACCCTGGGGCTGGTGATATACTGCCGACGCAGAGGATTGCGGGGCCTACCTCGGTCCAGGTCTCAAAGGCCTACTATACCTCCTCCTCCTCCACCTCCTCCTCCTCCGAATTACCATCCGTGGCCATGGCGCCATCAGTCGGTAGCTCTAGGCACAGCAGCAGTGCCGTCGCTAAGCGACAGCAGGCGGTGCTCAAACTGCTGAGCCTAGGTGATAAAAGGCACACCGCCCAAGAGCTATTACAGGGCATTCCACATCAAACTTGTTAACTTTGTCGCCACCGTGCTGTGTAAGCCACAAAATATACTGGAAAACTTTTTTCATTTACGGATATTATTTCAGCGCTTCTTGCGCAGATGTTTACATTCCCCTCACCCGCCATATCCCAAACTTATAAGAACGCTACTACACTTGATCTTATACAAAAGGTTCTTAGAAGTGCTGTTTGGGGAGTAGCCTAGAGACAGGGGCTTGGATTGGCGAAAGCTCGCCTGGCAGCGGAGCGCCAGCTCCATGCCAAGATCCAACTAACATAGTTTTAACTGCAGCACCTTTAATCTACTACTAGTTCACTGCCTCCATACATGGTCCCCTTATCAAACGAGCTGTGTCAGGCAGAATTTTGGGTTGTTTTCATGGCTTCCATGTTAACTTTGTCGCCACCCTGCTGTGTTATCCACAAAATATACTGGCAAACTTTTATCATGTACCGATATTATTTGAGCGCTTCTTGCTCACCTCCTTTGGTTCCTCTCTGCCACCCATTGGTTTGAAGCCTGAGTCCATTTAGGGTATGTCGCCATGCCACTCTCTAGCCTGCCGCTGCTGCCGCTGCCTCTGCATGAAGTCCCCTATAGTGTCAGGGTCAATTATTGGATGTTTTAGATGCTATCTAGCTTCATTCTGTCACTCTGTCATGGCCATGCTGTTGCCCATAATTTTGGCATAATGGTGCGATTAAGCAGCCTCAGAGGCATCCATGCATGCTGCCCCTGCTGTTTCCTGTCCATTTCCGTGGTGTTTCCATCCTTTTCTGAGGTTCCCAGGTGTTTGGCCAAGCTTCCCTGTGCAGAGCCTTGGTCCCCTTGAAAAATGCTCGAGTCTCCCATTGACTTCAATGGGGCTCGTTATTCGAGACGAGCACTCGAGCATCGGGAAAAGTTCGTCTCGAATAACGAGTACCCGAGCATTTTAGTGCTCGCTCATCTCTAATCACCATATTTTCATATGCATAACTTTTTCGGCTGACCAATCTAGCTAAGGCCTTATTTTTTGGAAGAAGAGTTGTTCTTTTTAGTGGTCTTATTTTAGAGCGTGGAACTTTTTTATCACTATGTACAGCATTTTTTTAAAGGTATTAATTAAAATATATATTTTTTCGGAACGTTTTTTGCATTTTTTTCAGAGTTTACCATGGGGGTCCAGTACCAATTCTGTTTTATTATATGTGACATTTTAATTAAAATGTTTAGCATTTTTTACTTTATTTACTTCTTCAAATTGGAACTTGAACCAGCGATGCTCTGATCGCTGGTTCAAGTCCAATACATTGCTCTACAATACTTTTTCATTGTAGAGCAGTGTAAACTGTCTGAGCATGCAGGCTCATGCGCAGACAGTTTACAGTCAGGTCCAGAAGGGGTCTGACTGCCAGAAAGATCGGGCAGCCCCGGGGCACTTGGCAGACCTCAGGAATTCCCTGGAGAGTATAGGATCCCCCATTAAGCAGGTGTTAGCTGTGATAGACAGCTGACAGCCGCTGCTTCTGGTGCCCGTTCCGTTTGTGAGTCGCTGCCAGAAGCAGGACGTTATAGCACGTCCCCTTGCAGGAAGTATCTACCCACAGGGATGTACTATAAAGTCCAGGTGTGCCTAGGGGTTAAATAAAAGTGTGGATAAACCCTGTACTATAAAACTAGAAACTCCATCAGGGAGATCCACAATAACGCTACACACATGAAAAGAATTCATGAAAAGTATATACGCAACACATGTCATGTAGCACAGAACAAATCAAGCTTTATTAGAATATATACAGAAATGGAAAAGAATGATAAGACAATTAATCACAGCAGGTTACTGGCACCTGATAATGTCAAGTAAACCTGCTACAGAGCCCCCAAAAATACACCACAAGAGAAATTATATTAGATGAACACAATGAAGCAGCAGATGTCAGTGAGGTCTAAGAGTCCCTAAGCAGAGGGATGAGATATCAATAAAATACAAAAAATACAAATATACACATAGCCCTAAATAAAGAATAGGCACTACTCAATGGACCCTCAAATAACTGCACATGAGAACCGTCAAAAACCTGCAAATAATGCCAAAGAATGTAAAAGACTCACAGAAGGTTATAGCTCACAGAAATGTTACCATATCATATGTGGTGTAAAGATGGGAGCCCAGCAAATTCCCCATGCTTATCTTTGCGGATCGCAGCTTCCGCAGGGGTGCCCAAGTAGTAGTGCAGCTAGTACCATATTGTGAGGAATTTGCAGGCAGACTTGCGACCGTTATGTTTAGCTCTTAGTGACACACATATCCACCTCAAACACCGAAGTGGGACAATTTATTAGGGGCTTGATTTCAATTAGGCTCATTTTTTTTTTTTTAACTTTATTTTTTTTATAACTCAAAGTCATCTGGCATAGCAGTGTGCTTTCAGTGTAGGCTAGAAAATAGCCATAGGAGAACCCAAACAGCTTACTTAGGCCTACAATAGCGTTATATTTTTTTCTTTTTTTGTTTGCTTGTGGCTGGGCTTGCTGGCACTAGTAGTGCAGCTAGTACCATATTGTGAGGAATTTGCAGGGAGACTTGCGACCGTTGTGTTTAGCTCTTAGTGACACACATATCAACCTCAAACACCGAAGTGGGACAATTTATTAGGGGTTTGATTTAATTTAGGCACATTCTGCTCATGTCAAGGAAATATTATTCTTGAATGTGTAAGATTTGTTGAACTATTGGGCTATTAAAAACTTTGTTGAAATATGTGGCATCCATTGAAGCATCCAGGCCTCTTTTACAACATCCTGGAGATCCTTACAACCTGATAAACTCTGACCTGCAGAATTTTCTCTGGTGACCTCAAAAGCCATTTGGTCACCTCTCCTCTGCACCTACCCCCACCCCTGCATCTAGGAATTTGGAAACAAAGAACTGTTTAAATATTCCTGGACTCTCCCCCCTTTAACACTTTGCCCAATCGTGAATGACCCTCTGGACTAATTAATGAATGGGTGGTTCTGAAATCTGAACCAAACTGAAAAGATACAAAACAATATGAAATCCAAGAATTGGTGTTCACATTTTGGGGGCTGCTTGACAAGCTGAGTGTGTTCCTTATTTCTCCCACCTCCAGGGAAGTTTCTGTTATTTTTCTCCCTTTTTATTTTATAACTGTTTTGCTGTGTTGTGTGTCATTTTATTTTGTAATTCTTTTGTTTTTAATATCTTTTTATGCACTGATCAACTTTTTGTAATTAAAGCTTTTCACTTTAATTTTGGTCCCTGTGTGCTCTGCAAACTCATAGCCTTGTGAGGTGTGGTTAGCTGTGTGACTGCTAGAGTGCTGAGTGTGCATGTCTAGTGGTGTGACAAGGTGACTGCTTGAGAGCAAGAGTTGATGTAGACTGGGATACTTATTGGTCCCAGTATAAATGCAATAAGTGGTGGCAGCGGGTCTGGTGCTGGAGCTGTCTGAGGTGTGATTTATGCTCAATTTGTGTCCTGAGTGAAAGGTGAGCGCAAGTTTGAGAAGGCTAAATTAACCCGTACAGTTGCACCCCAAGTCACGTGACGAGGCGGCGGCGTCCTCGCTGTGACAAATTGGTGGTAGCGGTGGGATAAATTCATTTTTGTCAGAGCATTAAGTGTTGGGATTAATTAACTAACCCCTGCACTTAAGGACTAGTGGAATCCTTGCGAGGAGTACCCTAGTTTTACACGGACCAAATCAGTGCTGTTCTAAGACACACGGGCAAACAGTTCCCCTTCCCTGTTTTTCTTTCCTATCTTTTATTTGGCAAAGGGGGTGAGGGGGCACTGTCTCCGTTTATAGAAACCAAGGTTTAATCACCGGAGGCGACAGGGCTTTTTTACTATGAGAACTGTCAATCTGTGGAATAGCTTGCCTCAGGAGCTGGTCACAGCAGGGACAGCGGAGAGCTTCAAGAAGGGTCTAGATGCCTTTTTACACCTAAATAACATTGATTGTTATGCTATACAGGATTGTTTCCCCTAAATCCCTTCCTCATCCAATCCCTACCCTTCCTTGGTTGAACTTGATGGACAAGTGTCTTTTTTCAACCGTATAAACTATGAAACTATGAAACTATGAAAGGTTGCACTCAGTGATGGCAACCATCTACAAGAGAAAGAGCAAGGAGGCTCTAGTACACCTCTGTGAGCAGAGAGATATCGACCTCGCTGACAAGTCCAAGGAGCTGCTGGTTTGTGCTTTGATGGAGCAAGATGCAGAGCAAGGAACTGGCACGGCTCAAGGGAGCCAAGATATGGACATTAATCCTGGAAGAGTTTCCCCTGAGGCTACCCAAAGCAGGAGCCCTCAAGAAGACATGGATTTATCCTTACAAATGGCCCTACAGCAGCTAGGTGAATGTGATCCTAGCCTGCGCCTGCAGCTTATCCTTCAGTTTAATCAAGCGGCCGCAGAGCGAGAGGGGAGAGCAGCCTCAGAGCGCCAGGCTGATAGAGAATTCAGGCTGGAAATGGCGCGTATTGAAAGGGGTATCAATTCTGTGCAACCCCAATCCCAAGATGTAGACCCCAAGAGACCTCGTCAAGAACGTTTTCCAGTACTCGACAAGGATGGGGACTTGGAAATTTTTCTGCGGTCTTTTGAGAAGACCTGCAAACAATACCATCTGCCCCGTGAGCAGTGGGCACATTATTTAAGCCCAGGGTTAAGAGGCAAACCCTGGAAGTATTTGCTGACCTTCCTCTTGAGCTTGATGAGGACTATGATGCTATAAAAGCTGCTTTGATTAAAAAGTACAACCTAACTCCAGAGGTGTACCGCAAGGAATTCTGGAGCGTAAAGCGAGGACCAACTGACAGCTACGTTGATACAGTAGGCAACTTACAGACTACCTTTCTACAGTGGACCCGAGGACTTTCTGTCAACAGCCGGGAGGACCTGGAGGATCTCATGATAAAAGATCAATTTCTGCACATTTGTCCTGTGGATGTACGACAGTTTGTTTGTGACAGGGAGCCTAAAACTGCGGATGAAGCTGCGCAGATTGCGGACACCTATGCCGCCAACAGGATGTCAGAACCCCGAAACGCTGTTGCAAACAGCTGGAATGGAGGTAAGCCGGTGGGGAATTCCCCTTTTTCTGCAAACCAACCACCAGGGCGACCTTTTTCTGGTGCTCCAGGGACTAAAACTGTTATTGACAATCGCAAATGTTTCATCTGTAACCAAGTGGGACATCTTAGTGTTGCATGTCCCAAGAAGAAGAATACTCCCAGAACACTGTCTGGATCATTACCCTCTGTTTTATTTGTGGCTGGGACAGTGGGGAAAAACAATGATAATCTTCAGTCAGTTACCGTGGGCAATAGGGTCACTGTTGGATTAAGGGACACTGGAGCAGAAGTGACCCTTGTACGTCAAGAAATGGTGGACTTAAATGACATAATTCCAGGAAAAACGTTGTCTGTAATAGGGGTTAGGGGAGCTAGCCCTGCTGTACCAATGGCCCATGTGTATCTAGACTGGGGGGCAGGAAGGGGTTTAAGGACGGTGGGGGTATCAAACACTATTCCAACTAATGTATTATTAGGCACTGACCTTGGCAGAATGGTATCTCAATATGTTCCTACTAACCCCTTGATAACAATGGAGGAGCACTGCCCTCCTCAAGTAGATTGTAATGAATTTGAGAAATGTAATGATGTGAAGGGAGGGCTAAGATCAGATCCCCCTCCAACTGATATACTAGACTTGCCTGATATACTAGACTCGCAGTCAAAGGGAATTTAATCCCCAAACTGTGGTTACCACAGGAGTGGAAGTTGAATCGTGCAACCTTCTGCCTGGGGTTCAGCTAGTACACCCAAGAATCAAGCCTCTAGCTCTGGTCCAGCGCTTTCATCAGACCTTGACTTACATATTGATAGTCAGAGTTTTATGCAGGCACTGCAGACAGATACTACCTTGGAGAAGTTGAAACGTCTTGCAGGTAAACCTCCTACTGAGTCTGACAAAGAACGGGTGTTCTGGGAAGAAGGAAAGCTCTATATGCAGGGTATTCCCACTGATAAACAAAACTTCTGGGATTGTGAGAATCGCCTAGTTGTTCCCTATCAGTTCAGAGAAAGATTGCTGAAGGTTGCCCAAGAAATCCCTCTAGCTGGGTACCTAGGGATACAAAAAACCAAAGCTCGCTTGACGCACAATTTTTATTGGCCCAAGATGGGCACTGACATTGCCAATTATTGTCGGTCTTGCACCGTTTGCCAAAGGGTGGGAAAAACTGGGAATATTCATAAGGCTCCACTGATTCCTCTACCAGTAATTGATGAGCCTTTCCAGCGGGTGGCTGTAGATATCATTGGACCCCTTAAAATACCTAGCAGCTCAGGAAAGAAATTTATTCTTACAGTAGTTGACTATGCCACTAGATACCCAGAAGCTGTAGCCCTGTCTTCCATACGTGCAGATAAGGTAGCAGATGCATTATTGACTGTTTTCTCTCGTGTTGGGTTTCCCAGGGAAATGTTGACTGATCAAGGTACACAGTTCATGTCTAATTTAATGCAAAGCCTCTGTAAGAAAATGCAGGTAGAACATTTGGTAGCCACCCCCTATCACCCTCAGACTAATGATTTGTGTGAACGTTTTAATGGAACCCTGAAACAAATGCTTAAAATGCTCAATGAGACTGTAGGGAGAAACTGGGAGCGGTACCTTCCCCATCTCTTGTTTGCTTACCGGGAAGTACCACAAGCATCCACCGGTTTCTCCCCATTTGAGCTTATTTATGGGAGAAGAGTAAGGGGCCCTCTTGATCTGATTAAGGACACTTGGGAAGGTAACGTAGGGACACAAGGAGTCTCTGTTGTAGAATATGTACTGAGACTCGGGGAGAAGATGCAGACCTTGAGTAACTTAGTGCATGAGAATATGTCCATAACCCAGACCAATCAGAAACTTTGGTATGACCGAAATGCCAGACAGAGGATATATGAAGAAGGTCAGAAGGTCTGGGTGCTGGTTCCCATGTTGCAAAACAAACTACAGGCTGCATGGGATGGCCCCTATACTATATGCAAACGATTAAATGATGTTAACTATGTTGTGGCCCTCGATGAGGCAAATAAACGCCAAAAGGTTTTTCATGTTAACATGTTAAAAGCACATCTTGACAGGGGAGCTTGTGTGATGCCTGTTTGTAGTTTGGCAGAGGAGGGGGAGGGGGATCCTCTATTAGACCTTGTGTCTGAGCCACAAAGCAAATGGTCCCTTGAGACTGCACAATTCAACCCCCACCTCTCCCATACTCAGAAGTGTGAGCTCAGGGAGGTACGCAATGCCTTCACAGATACCTTTACCCAGAAGCCTGGGAGAACTCATTTAGCTATTCACAGGGTGGACACTGGCAATCACCTGCCAATAAGGCAATCTGCTTATCAACTGAGGTCAAATCTAATATGAAGGATCAAATAGAAGAGATGTTGGCCCTGGCCGTAATACAAAAATCTCAGAGTGCATGGGCCTCCCCTGTAGTCCTTGTGCCAAAGAAGGACAGAACCACACGGTTCTGTGTGGATTACAGAAAGCTAAACCTAATTACCACATTTGATGCTTACCCCATGTCAAGAATAGATGAGTTATTAGATCAACTGGCTAGTGCTTCCTACCTTACCATTATGGATCTAAGTAGGGGGTACTGGCAAATCCCTATGACAAAGGACGCTCAGGAAAGGTCTGCCTTCATAACTCCCTTTGGGCTGTACAAATTTTTGGTCATGCCATTTGGTATGAAAAATGCCCCTGCCACCTTCCAAAGGTTGGTCAACCAACTCCTGGAGGGACTGGATAGCTTTGCAATTGCATACCTTGATGACATAGCCATTTTTAGCAACTCATGGGGGGAACACCTGCAACATCTGACACAGGTGCTGGAAAGACTCAAAAGGGCAGGTTTGACTGTCAAACCGGAGAAATGTCAGATAGCAATGTCAGAAGTGCAATATCTGGGACACTGTGTCGGAGGTGGGGTGCTACGGCCTGAACAGGGGAAAGTAGATGCCATAACCACATGGCCCACCCCTAGAACTAAGAAACAAGTCATGTCTTTCCTAGGGACAGCTGGCTATTATATGAAATTTGTGCCAAACAACAGTGCGCTGGCTAAACCCTTGACAGACTTAACCAAGAAAAAACTTCCCCAAATTGTTGCATGGACCAATCAGTGTGAGGAATCATTTTCTGCCATAAAAGCTGTATTGGCCAATTCACCTGTTCTCCAGGCCCCAGATTTCACCCGCAGATTTTTGGTACAAACTGACGCCAGCACATACGGACTAGGTGCAGTCCTTAGTCAGGTAAACCCGAAAGGAGAAGAGCACCCAATACTTTACCTAAGTAGGAAACTGTTGCCCCGGGAGGTTGCATATGCCACATTTGAAAAAGAGTGTCTGGCAATTGTGTGGGCTCTGCAAAAACTGCAGCCATATCTGTATGGGCGTAACTTTACGGTGATCACAGATCATAATCCACTTAGCTGGCTTAATAGGGTGGCAGGGGACAATGGGAAGTTGCTCAGATGGAGCCTGGTCTTGCAGCAATATGACTTCACAATTCAACACAAGAAAGGTAGTGAGCATGGGAATGCAGACGGCCTCTCTCGCTAGGGGGAGCCAGAGGTAGAAGTGCGCCAAGAAGATGGCAAGTGAGCCAATCTCTTAGGCACAATCAAAAAAGGGGAGGTGTCAAGGAAATATTATTCTTGAATGTGTAAGATTTGTTGAACTATTGGGCTATTACAAACTTTGTTGAAATATGTGGCATCCATTGAAGCGTCCAGGCCTCTTTTACAACATCCTGGAGATCCTTACAACCTGATAAACTCTGACCTGCAGAATTTTCTCTGGTGACCTCAAAAGCCATTTGGTCACCTCTCCTCTGCACCTACCCCTACCCCTGCATCTAGGAATTTGGAAACAAAGAACTGTTTAAATATTCCTGGACTCTCCCCCCTCATTAACACTTTGCCCAATCGTGAATGACCCTCTGGACTAATTAATGAATGGGCGGTTCTGAAATCTGAACCAAACTGAAAAGATATAAAACAATATGAAATCCAAGAATTGGTGTTCACATTTTGGGGGCTGCTTGACAAGCTGAGTGTGTTCCTTATTTCTCCCACCTCCAGGGAATCAGGATTTACTTTAAGTTGTAAGTTTCTGTTATTTTTCTCCCTTTTTATTTTATAACTGTTTTGCGGTGTTGTGTGTCATTTTATTTTGTAATTCTTTTGTTTTTAATATCTTTTTATGCACTGATCAACTTTTTGTAATTAAAGCTTTTCACTTTAATTTTGGTCCCTGTATGCTCTGCGAACTCATAGCCTTGTGAGCTGTGGTTAGCTGTGTGACTGCTAGAGTGCTGAGTGTGCATGTCTAGTGGTGTGACAAGGTGACTGCTTGAGAGCAAGAGTTGATGTAGACTGGGATACTTATTGGTCCCTCTATAAATGCAATAAGTGGTGGCAGCGGGTCTGGTGCTGGAGCTGTATGAGGTGTGATTTATGCTCAATTTTTGTCCTGAGTGAAAGGTGAGCGCAAGTTTGAAAAGGCTAAATTAACCCGTACAGTTGCACCCCAAGTCACGTGACGAGGCGGCGGCGGCCTCGACGTGACAGCTCATTTATTTTTTTTTTAAGTTTATTTTTTTTTATAACTCAAAGTCATCAGGCACAGCACAAAATCCAGTTGTGTGCTGTCAGTGTAGGTTAGAAACTAGCCATAGCAATAGGATAGCATCGTTTTGTTTAAAAAAAAAAACACAAACAAACAAAAAAATTTACAGTTTACACTTTAATTTTGAAAATGTTTAACCCGAGGGCTAGGGGTAGAGGACGAGGGCGTGGACGTGGGCGTCCAACTACTGCAGGGGTCAGAAGCCGTCGTCCTGGGCGGGGTGAGACACCACCTGCTGATGAGGGAGCAGGGGAACGCCGCAGAGCTACACTCCCTAGGTTCATGTCTCAAGTTACTGGGACTCGTGGTAGAGCACTGTTGAGGCCAGAACAGTGCGAACAGGTGATGTTGTGGATTGCGGACAATGCTTCTAGCCATTTGTCCACCAGTCAGTCTTCCACGCAGTCCACCCATGTCACCGAAATCAACACTCCTCCAGCTCCTCCACCTCAGCCTCCTTCCCCCCAGTCTGCACCCTTCCAGGAAAATTTGGCATTTGAACCGGCATACTCTGAGGAACTGTTTTCTGGACCCTTCCCAGAGTCACAAACCACTGGTCCGGTTGCTGCTGAGCTCTTTTCTGATGCCCAGGTTTTCCACCGGTCGCAGTCTGTGGGTGATGATGACATTATTGACGTAGTGGAAGAAGTGTGTAAAGAGGTGTCGGACGATGAGGAGACACAGTTGTCAGACACCCTCGGACTTCCTGCCCTGACAACAACTTCACCAATGTGAAGTTGTTGTCAGGGCAGGAAGTCCGAGGGGGGAGCAGACTGAGGGATCGGAGGATGATGAGGTGACAGACCCAAGCTGGGTTGATAGGCCGGGTGAACACAGTGCTTCTGAGACGGAGGCGAGTCCTATACCAGAACAGGTTGGAAGAGGCAGTGGTGGGGCCAGACGGAGAGGCAGGGCCAGAGCTAGTGCATCAGCGCCAAATGTTTCACGTAGTCAAGCTCCCGTGGCGAGGGCTAGATTTTCAGAAGTCTGGAGGTTCTTTAAAGAAACACCGGATGACCGACGGACTGTGGTGTGCAACCTTTGCAGGGGTTCCACCACTACTAGCTTAACTACCACCAGTATGCGCAGGCATATGAATGCTAAACACCCCACTCAATGGCACCAAGCCCGTTCACCTCCGGCCGGGCACACCACTGTTCCGTCCCCTCTGTCATTTGCTAGTCAGCCCCCTGCCAAGGACCCCGGCCCAAATACCTCCCGTGCGAAAACCCCATCTTCGCCTCCACGATCCTCCACAGCATCCACCAGCGTTCAGCTCTCCATACCCCAGACGCTGGAGCGCAAAAGGAAGTATAGTGCAACCCACCCACACGCCCAAGCCCTCAACGTCCACATCTCCAGAATACTTAGCCTGGAGATGCTGCCCTATAGGCTGGTAGAGACCGAGGCCTTTCGCAACCTCATGGCGGCGGCCGCCCCTCGGTATTCGGTCCCCAGCCGCCACTACTTTTCCCGATGTGCCGTCCCAGCCCTTCACCAGCACGTGTCAGACAACATCATCCGTGCCCTGACCAACGCTGTTTCTGACAAAGTCCACCTGACCACGGACACATGGATGAGTGCTGCAGGGCAGGGCCACTATATATCGCTGATGGCACATTGGGTTAACTTGGTGGAAGCTGGGACCGAGTCTGACCCTGCGGCTGGTCATATACTGCCGACGCTGAGGATTGCGGGGCCTACCTCGGTCCAGGTCTCTCAGGCCTACTATGCCTCCTCCTCCACCTCCTCCTCCGAATTACCATCCATGGGCATGGCGCCATCAGTCGGTAGCTCTAGGCACAGCAGCAGTGCCATCGCTAAGCGACAGCAGGCGCTGAGCCTAGGCGATAAAAGGCACACCACCCAAGAGCTATTACAGGGCATCACGGCGCAGACTGATTTGTGGCTGGCCCCGCTGAACCTGAAGCCAGGCATGGTTGTGTGTGACAATGGCCGTAACCTGGTGGCGGCTCTGCAACTCGGCAGACTGACACATGTGCCATGCCTGGCCCATGTGCTAAATCTCATAGTTCAGCGGTTCCTCAAGACATACCCCAATCTGTCTGATCTGCTCACGAAGGTGCGACGCATCTGTGTGCATTTCAGGAAGTCCAGCACAGATGCTGCCACTCTAAGTGCAGCGCAGCGCCACCTCAAACTGCCCGCTCACTGACTTTTGTGCGAAGTGCCCACGAGGTGGAATTCAACATTAACCATGTTATCCAGAGTTTACCAGCAGCGCAGAGCGATTGTAGACTGCCAGATGTCAACTTCCACCAGAACTGGTAGTCAGGTCAGTCAGCTTCCTCAAGTCTACAATGAGGAGTGGACGTGGATGTCTGATATCTGTCAGGTGCTGAGTAACTTTGAGGAGTCAACACAGATGGTCAGTGGCGATGCCGCCATCATCAGCCTCACCATCCCGCTGCTTGGCCTGTTGAAAAACTCTCTGGTCAGCATGAAGTCGGAAACTTTGCACTCGTCACAAGAGACGGGGGAAGAAAATTCCCTTGTTGATAGCCAAAGCACCCTCAGGTCTGTTTCTCAGCGCATATCGGAGGAGGTGGAGGAGGATGAGGAGGAAGAGGAGGAGAATGTTGGCGAGACAGAAGAGGGGACCATTGTTCAGTCCTTCACTGTTCAGCGTGTATGGGCAGACGAAGAGGAGTTGGAGGAGGAGGAAATGGAGAGTCAGGCCAGTGAGGGGAGTGAATTCTTGCGCGTTGGGACTCTGGCGCATATGGCAGATTTCATGCTAGGCTGCCTATCCCGTGACCCTCGCGTTCAAAGAATTTATTCCAGCACCGATTACTGGGTATTCACTCTCCTGGACCTACGGTACAAGCAAAATCTTTCCGCTCTCATCCCTGGAGAGGAAAGGAGTGTGAGAATGCATGAATACCAGCAGGCCCTGGTGCACAAGCTGAAACAGTATTTCCCTTCTGACAGCGCTAGCGGCAGAGGGCGTACTTCTGCGGGACAAGTAGTGAGGGAGATTAGGCGAGCAGGCAGCTTGTCCAGCACTGGCAGGGGTACGCTTTACAAGGCCTTTGCCAGTTTTATGTCACCCCAGCAAGACACTGTCATCTGTCCCCAGTCTTGGCAGAGTAGGGCTGATCTTTACAGATAGATGGTGACGGAGTACGTAGCTGACCATACCATCGTCCTAAATGATCACACATCTCCCTACAACTACTGGGTTTTAAAGCTGGACATGTGGCACGAACTGGCGCTGTACGCCTTGGAGGTTCTTGCCTGCCCTGCCGCTAGCGTGTTGTCGGAGCGGGTTTTCAGTGCAGCTGGTGGCATTATCACCGATAAGCGTACACGCCTGTCGACTGACAGCGCTGACAGGCTGACGCTTATCAAGATGAATAAAGCCTGAACTTCTCAGGATTTCCATTCTCCACCAGGTGAAGGAAGCTCAACCTGAATAATTTATGCACTCCTCCTCCTAATTTTCCTCCTTCTCCTCCTCTTTGTACACTAAAGCAGAGGAAACTGGCTATTTTTTGCCAGGGCCAACTGGCTCTAGCTATAGTACTCTATGTATTTAATTTTTCTGGAGGGCCACCTACCCGGTCCTCTGTTTTAAACAATTTTTGGGAGTGCCACATACAGGCACTCAATCTATTTAATTTTTCTGGAGGACAACCTACCTGCTCCTCTGGTTTGAAAACTTTTTTGGACTGCCACATACAGGCACTCAATCTATTTAATTTTTCTGGAGGACCACCTACCTGCTCCTCTGGTTTGAAAACTTTTTTGGACTGCCACATACAGGCACTATCCAAATTAAATTGTCTCCACACATCGTCTTTTTAGCTGCCTCCACACGTTGTCTCCATTGCTACCTCCACACGTCATCTCCATAGCTGCCTCCAAAAGTCGTCCATATATCTGCCTCCATACATCCTTCACTTAGCAAACGAGCTGGGTTGTTTTCATGGCTTCCACATCAAACTTGTTAACTTTGTCGCCACCCTGCTGTGTTATCCACAAAATATACTGGCAAATTTTTATCATTTACCGATATTATTTCAGCGCTTCTTGCGCATCTGTTTACCTTCCCCTCACCCGCCATAACCCAAACTTATAAGAACACTACTACACTTGATCTTATACAAAAGGTTCTTAGAAGTGCTGTTTGGGGAGGAGCCGAGAGACAGGGGCTTGGACAGGCGAATGCTCGCCTGGCAACGGAGCGCCAGCTCCATCCCAAGATCCAACTAACATAGTTTTAACTGCAGCACCTTTAATCTACTACTACTTCACTGCCTCCATACATCGTCCCCTTATCAAACGAGCTGTGTCAGGCAGAATTTTCGGCCCATCTGTTGCCGCCATGCTGCAGACCTGAAGTTGCAATCATAGCAGCGCAATATGGATGCCCCATACTGTCGCTCTTAATCATGGAAGTCGTCTCCATGGCTGCCTCCACATGTCGTCCCCTTATCAAACGAGCTGTGTCAGGCCCATTTTTCGGGTGTTTCACCAGATACGTTATGGAACTTGGTCACTATGTCGCCACCATGCTGTGTTATCGACTAAATATACCGTCAACCATTTGTTCACATAGGAAATTATTTCAGCGCTTCTTGCTCACCTCCTTTGGTTCCTCTCTGCCACCCATTGGTTTGAAGCCTGAGTCCATTTAGGGTATGTCGCCATGACACTCTCTAGCCTGCCGCTGCTGCCTCTGTATGCCGTCCCCTATAGTTTCAGGGTCAATTATTGCATGTTTTAGATGCTATCTAGCCTCATTCGGTCACTCTGTCATGGCCATGCTGTTGCCCATAATTTTGGCATAATGGTACGTTTAAGCAGCCTCAGAGGCATCCATGCATGCTGCCCCTGCTGTTTCCTGTCCATTTCCGTGGTGTTTCCATCCTTTTCTGAGGTTCCCAGGTGTTTGGCCAAGCTTCCCTGTGCAGAGCCTTGGTCCCCTTGAAAAATGCTCGAGTCTCCCATTGACTTCAATGGGGCTCGTTTTCGAGACGAGCACTCGAGCATCGGGAAAAGTTTGTCTCGAATAACGAGCACCCGAGCATTTTAGTGCTCGCTCATCTCTAACGAGGAGGAAATGTCACACCGGCCCTCTTGCGTCTCAAGACCAAATGGATTTTTGACTTGATATCTCTGGCTCCACGATGGATCAACAAGGACATGATTTTTTCTGGTTGTTACAAAAAATAAATTAACAATAAAAGGACAAATCACTAGCACGGTACCGTACACCTCTTTTTCACAGTATTATTGTGTTCCACTCTGTTTACGCATACATCCTGGGTCTTCACAAGTCACATTTTGGGTTGTTTCTGCTTGATTTCACCTGGCACTTTCTGCTTCTCCTTTTCTCCTTTTCTTTTAAACCTTTGGTAGCTCGCTTATAAGTCATAGAGCCTTCACCATATTTTGGTCACTCATCATAAAGTGTTACCACATCAGCTGGACTCTCACGGCACATCTGGCACACCTTGTTCCCAACTTTTGCTTTTCACTATTTATAGATTTTTGTTCCTAAATTATTTTCGCATTCCTCTTTTTCTTCTATATATATATATATATATATATATATGCATGTATGTATCAATCATGTCGCTTTACTCTATTGTACCACTGTTCCTGCTTATGGATCTATCTTGGAGGTTTGAGTAGTCATCTGCACACCCACATTGGGCCACTCTCTTCCTGTTCCTCGGTCATGTCAACCTTTGAGCCCCCAAGTAGTAAAATATATATCTTGTTTATTTATTTTATTTTGATTTGAATAGGTGCCTGTTTTATTACAAATAAGATTTGTTTTATTTTACCTGTAAGGGGTATTTTCCTCCTGTGCTGTTGTTGGTGCGTGTGCAGGGTGTCTGTGCATGGGCCCATGTGTGTGTGTGGTTATGTGTAAGTCTGAATGATGTTGAATTGTCACTTTATTAATTTTTTCATCCACTTGCATTTAGTCTGATGTAGGTTTATATATCATATATTAATTTGAGAGGTCTTGCACGGGCACTTTATCTAATAATTATTATTTGATCTACCTATTTATTCATGTACTTGCCTCATGTAGTGCTATATATTATGCATTGCATTGTCACTTTATTTATGCACTGGTCTATTTCTTTATTTACCATATACATACTCGGTTGATGAGGGTACATATTATGTGTGGCTCTTCACTCGAGTTATTTAATTAGTTGTTTATATATATACTTTTATGAATTCTTTTTGAAATCTGCTGCATCATTGTGTTTAGCTAATAGGATTGCTCTTGTGGTGTATTTTTGGGGGCTCTGTAGCAGGTTTACTTGATATTACCAGGTGCCAGTAACCTGTTGTGATTCATGTATATGGGTACAGTTGGTCTGTATCCCTCCTTTTTAATAGTTTTTGCTTTTGAAGTGTCTGCTTAGAAAGTCCCCACCATCTGGTTTCTTACACTGATCTGTCTAGGGAATGATAGGACCAACACGGCAATAAATCAGAATAAAATTGCAAGTATGGGGTTAAAAATTATCTTTATTGTGTAAACATCACTAGGGGATAGATATTTGAGAAACTTTCTTTCCTTTAAGCATGATTGAATGAAAATGAATCAAATGCTGACTGTTTATGCAAAATTCTTCATGTATCAAAATTAGCATAGATACACATACCAACATATCGGCAGTACAATCAAAAGTAATTATGCACTCCACCAGGGTCGGACTGGGGGACCAGGGGCCAACCAGTGAAATTGATTTTGGTGGCCCACCTACTGCTACATATGAATATTAAATGTAAATTACAGAAACAAGACAGGATGTATATGAATCGTAACAAATCCTTTATTAAATCAAAAAAATTACATAAAAACACTTAAAAGGCACTGAATGTGCTGTGGTCCAGCAACCAACCCTGATCTCAAGGCCATGGAACCTGGTTTGGCACAAGACTAACAACAGTCAAAAATAACCTAAATAGATGTGCAGACACATGAATACAAGTAGCTTGGCCATGAAGAGAATAATTCTGCTGTCGGCGTGCGTTCCAAGTACCGGAAGTGACATAGCCGGTGACCGGAAGTTGCAGGGCGCTCATGCGCATAGAGTAAAAATTGAGTGCGCGTGCGGCAAAATTAGACGCGTGCGCCCAGATTTTGGCGCGTGCGCCAAAATTAGATGCAGATGTGTATCTGTGGCTCGGGTTATAAGTGTCCAATAGATGCAAATAGGGTGCATGATTGAAAGAGCACCGAGTATAGTTGTACCCAGATATATAGATGTAAATAGATAATCACTATGTCCCTGTTTATAATATATCAAATAAAGGTATCGATATTAAAGGAAAAGGTGAAGAGATATATTAATGTAACGGCGCAATAATGGTTACGAAGAATAAGTTACAATAATGAATATTGACTACTCATAGGGTTGCTGGTATAAGTGACATATGAAAATATATGATCACTGATGTATGTGATCAGATCAGGCAAGAAACACATATATGAAGAAGGTTAAAACACATCTCGTCGATCGCGGCACAGAAAACTGCCGACTTACAAGAGTAAATACCTTTTCGGCGTAAAAATTTTTTTGAGTTTAACCAAGACATACAGAAGATGCAAGTATAAAAAGAAGTTGATACACAAATCAACCATCGCAGCACAAAGACCTGCCGACTTACAAGGATGAGTTCTTTTTCGGTGCAAAAGTAGGTAAACAGGATAAACAATCAAGTAGTAATATTTTGAGATATTGGGTGAAAAGGTGGGTATGGTAAAGGGACGTCATCCCTCTGTGTAAAGCCTTATCGAAGCAATATCTGTGCATGAAAGAGGTATATTCGCTGAAAGTGATACCTGTGTAAACTAAAGAAATTATTAATATTAAGTGACGTTTGGATACAATGTGGTCCAATCCATGTTACAAAAAATAAAGGAATTATGTGGTAAGCCACAGTGTATAAACCCAAATGTCCATCGTGATGTATAGAAAGTAAGTACATCACAAAAAACGTGAGAGTTGAATAGTAAATAGATGAACAGCAAGTCCTTACAAGGGATGAGTCTTGTCCAGTGAAGTAAGGAGGGGGTTTCGTCACATCCTAGGATGGTAGGCAGAGATCAATGTTGTCAATGAAAGCATGATGATGATATCAACGTCGGATTAGATCACTGTGAAGATACATGTAACAGATGTGAAAAAACAGCAAACCAAATCTGAGGAAGAGGTCCTAAACAAATGAATAAATAGATAAATCTTAGGAGGACCATAAACACGTGATGAAAAAAAAAAAAAAAAAAAAAAGAATAGAGAGAAGAGAGGAAGAGTAGGAAGAGAGGGGGGGTGGAGAAAAAAAGGGGGAAAAAGGGGGGGGAGGAAGGGGGAAGAGGAAAAGTGAATGAAGGGGGACGGGAGAACAGAAAGAAACAGAGGGGAGTAAGAGACAGGGAAAGAAAGGAAACGTGAAAGTGGTCGGTGTGTGGGTGAATGGATGACATATAAGTGTAGATGGGTGATGTGTGGAAGTAGAGTGATAGGTCAGGGAGGATGTGTATGTGTTGTCTATGGTGTATAGTCTATTACAGTGGTGAACCAGGTGGAATGTCATTGTGAAATGTGGTGTGTAATATGCTAAACGTCGTGAGAATGAAGTGTATGAGCAAAAACATGAAAAAGATATGAAATAGGGAAATAGTGTGGGGATGTGTTGTGCTAGAGTGAAAAGAAAATGTGAGGAAATGTGAAACTAATCCTTATAGGAGCCGGTGAAGAGTAAATCCTCGTTCAGGCCTTTGGGCGCTAATGTGTCCAATTGAAATATCCATTTGGACTCGGCTCTAAGTAATTTCTTATTGTGACTGCCCCCTCGAATGTTGCGATAAACCTTCTCCATCCCACAGACTTTTAAGCCCGTATTTTTGCCCTGGTGTACATATGAATATTAAATGTACCGTAAATACTCCAGTATAAGCCAAGTTTTCTCCCTTCTCTCTACGGTCTCTGGGTGCCTCTGACACCTGGAGACCGGGTCCTGCTCCCGCAATCAGCGAGGGAGCAGCAGAAGACTGCAGCGACGGTCCGAAAGGAGTTAAGTATGAGGCATTCACCTTGCTTATCTAGACAGTATAGCAAAGGTGCTGCCTAAGTAATAGTGGGTGTGGGCCACTATTAGCAGCCCTTATATACTTCTGTGGTCAGTTTGTTTGGTGGTTTGCAGCCAGATCTTGTTGTAGTGAACACAACGGCATAGTGTGGCAAATAACCTTTTTAAGAGCATTCAGAAAAGCAAGTGTGCGAGCTTTGTTGTGAGTGTGCATTGATCCTAAGTGTGTTCAGTGTCCAAAGTGGAACTTAGGATAAAGGGACTTAACTTAGACTTTAGCAGGTGACTTCTGTATTTTTATGTTACTTTTATTGTGAATCTTCTTTTCTTCCATATTTCTATTGTATTCCCTATTACCACGATGGACTTCATAAGTGGCAATGCTACACAGTGTACATCCTGTGCCATGTATGCTTTCCTTGAACAGCCGTTCGAGGGGGAATACTGCTCTGTGGGATGTGTGAAAATTGCTCATCTGGAATCCCAGATTTTGGATCTAAATGAGCACGTTTCAAGGCTGCGGGCAATTGAAAATATGGAGCAAAGTTTGCTGCTCCTGGAGCACAAACTTTCTGGGGAAGATCGGTGTGAGTAGGGAAGAATGAATGCAGAGTGAGGCAGCTAGTTGGTAACATGTAGGAGGCAGGGTAGAGGAAAGAGTTGCAGGGAGTCTAGTCCTGATCTGGTGCACCCCAATAATTTTGCCCCGCTGGCGGGTATGGGGGATAACAGCTCTGGGGTAGCAATGCTGCAGCAAGACACTGGGGGTCACTTACTTACCCGGTCCTGTCACGATCCAGCGGTGCGTTCTCTGTCGAGGATTCGGGTCTTCCGGCGATTCACTAAGGTCGTGCGCCTGGTGTCCACCAGGTGTAGCTGCTGCGCCGAAGTCCGCCGAGGTTCCCCCGAGTTCACCAACCTACCCTGGGTGCATGTAAGCGCATGTGAAGTGACACATTTTTTTTAAATACCGCGGTTTTACAGGATAGGGTTCAGATTACCCAGAAAAGAGATCCACACTTATCAACCCGGAGCATATAGAGTCTTAGACTGGTGTCTCACCCTGTGGGTACACTGAACCATCATAAGGTAAAAGGCCCTTGGCAGACATTGCTTGTCACCTCTTTGCCATAGTCCATCCTCCATCCATTGGGTCCCAGTTTTACTCCAATTTTGCTTCCTCACCTGTGAAGCCTGTTTCTATAATGACAGGAGTATAGGTAACCCTACCTGGCCAGCGAGGGTCACAGATTGTACTGATACAGGCTCCTTCCCCCAGGCTTTCTAGTTACCAGAATGGTCACTTTATGTGTTATAGCTTTATAGGTTTTACCTTCTTGTATGGACCTTTATGTAACACCAAGACCTCTATCAGCTATTTCAAAGTCTCATAATTGTTGATAAAATTACTATATCAGGTCAGGAATCATAAGGAATCCCAAAAGAGTCACATTCTTACCCTCTGCCACTTTACACACCGCCATCAGTGCCTTCACCTCTGCCTCCTGTACAGACAGGTAGGTTAGGAGTCGTTCTGCTTTTGTTACCTCATGTTGTTTGACCACTGCATATCTAATGTAGAATTAATCTCATTCCTGGTTTCTAAAGTCATCTACAAAAAACTCAGTTTTGAAATATTAAAAGGTAACTGGTTCATTTATTATTAAGATAATAGAAAAATGTTAGATACAAGCCATCTTGTATCAATGCTGTATTATAGGAGACATAAAGTATTCAAATTCCTTAGACCTTATTATAAAACTATACAGTCATGCTGAGAGCAGCGTTACTGAGCAGAAGCATCACTAGAGCCAGTGACATAGGAAGCTTCTGTTTGAAAAGGTCCTAATAGTTATCTCAGTCATAGCTGCTGAATAGGACTAATGGTTTAGGATCATAGGAAGGTTTTACTCTTGGTTAAACCATTACAATTACAGGAGTTGCAGGTAATCAAACCAAAATCTGCTTTTGGCCGTCAGGGTTATCCGTCCTCAGTAATGAACACACATTCTCATTGTTCCTTTCATGCATCTTAACATTCCATCACTTGTCCTCCTCCCCCTCCTGTGTTCACCGAGTCCTATACAAGGGGGGAAGGCAGCCCCCTCCTTCTCCCTGTGGTGCCTGTAGTACTATGTGTCCCAGCATGCCAGGAAACAAAGAAGAAATCTAACACACTATTGTAACATCTAAGTTCACTGTATCATCCTACACAGATTGCTAAAACTTTTTACCACACCCTTAAAACTTTTGGTGTATTATAACGTTTAACACTACATGTCTGATGTTATTATACATCACAAGGTTTCTTTGGTCCAAGCCTGCAAAGGATAATGTCTACAACTATGTGCTGGATTTTCTTCACATCTGGTAACTCTGATTAAATACCATTAGCACTACACATGAAATAGACAAAACAAATTTTATATATTTGCCATAATCTGCAGGACTGTATAATGGAATAGAACTCATAGAACACCTACAGTGTCTGGCAAGGGTCAGCTCAAGGAATCCAATTGGGACTATGTTACTACCCGGGTTTTTGGACTTTGAAGTTCTGAGAGGTGAGATAAGCAGGCACAGTCTCCCACATTTATTCCCTGGGTACTATATCTTAGTTGTCCTCTAAAGTTACAGCAATAGCCTAATACAGCTAAATACAGCTGTAGACTGTGGTTGCAAATTCAAAAATCTTTAGGCAATGCATAATTCCCCCATACCACTGGTCTACTAATGTATATCAAGTTGGAATGCCCCCTACTGGAGAACCAGCTTGAAGCTGTAAATGAAGTATTAACACTATTCCTTTGTTCTGGGGGTCCAAGTAGACATTACAAAGCCCGCACTTGTTCTAATCTAGTCATGACCGGATATATTCCAGTGTGGGAGTTGGGTCTAGGCGCCACACTGCGCATGTCTCCCACCAGTCTGGGTCTTTGTTTCCATACACTCTACAAACCCATCCACGGGGGCCATTATAGGGTGTGGGTAGAACTTTTCTCTGGATTTTGTTTTTGTTTTTTGTCTGTCCAGTGTTTTTGTCCGTCATTTCCATAAGACTCATACAACACAAAATTTCCTATAGCTGTTTCTTTATAACCTCCTCTGGTCTCTTCCTCTGTAACTTTCTTTTATCTACTTGCAATTTCTGTTGTATCATTATATCATGCAACCAGCCTCTTTGTTCTTTTAAGAACCTTTTCCATTTACTAACATCCAAACTGCCATCTTTTGGCATACCTGCCCTTTTTAACATGCTCTGACATCCTTTTACAACCTCTTTTCCCTCTCTCTCTTTCACGATCTGTACTGTACTGCACACACATGCAGTCCATCTTCCTTAAGGCAGCTTCAAAACTTTCATTACCTGTAACTGCCCATCAAGTCTGACTGTCCTAGTCACCTTCCTTCAAGCAGATTGGGATCTACCACAAAAAAATGTATTAAGTCTGACTGTCCAAATTCAATCTTCTTTTTCTTAAGCAAATTACGATCTACCAACTACTTTTCAAGGCTGACTCTTTAGGTAGAGGGCTATTCTAGGATGTTACTTTCCTAAACCAGTACAGTACAGTATCAGAATAAAGGGTTATCAAACACACATGTTCAAACTCACACAATACCCATATACTACCACACATCACATGGAGTTTTCAAATAAAATAACAAGATTCTTTGTACTGGGCAATATAGGCTTGCAACTCACCGGACATGGTAGAACCCAAATAAAGACAGAGCAAATTGTAAGAATAAGCTTCTTATCTTTTGTTTGTGCAGCTACATGGTCTGTCTGTCCTGAAAGGATAATCCACAAAGTGTCTGGTAGGCGTCATGCAAAACCCGTTCCGGGTTACGGTAACAATTTGTTAAAGAAATATCTCTATCTCTGATGTGATGTGGTTCCAAATCATTGTATAGTACAAGCTGCTTGGTGAAACACTCAGACCTTCACATGTGTTTGAGAGGATTCCCCTTTATTTAGGTAGCAGTTCTTTTTTGTTGCTGAAGTAAAAAGGAACAAATCTGTGTAAAATCTGCATACTTTCTAGAGTGATTTCTGCTTCATTCCCAGGATGTCCGTTTTGGGGATCTGTATACTCCAAATTGCAGTTACTCCAAGCTGCTCGGTGAACCACTCAGACCTTTACATGTGTTTGAGAGGATTCCCCTTTATTTAGGTAGCAGTTCTTTTTTGTTGCTGATGTGAATAGGAAGAAATCTTTGTAAAATCCACATACTTTCTGAAATGATTTATGCTCCCATCTTACGGTGTCCGTTTTGGAGATCTGTATACCCCAAATAGCAGTCCTTTTTAGTTGCTGAAGTGAATATGAAGCAATCTGTGTAAAATCCACATACTTTCTGTAGTGATTTCTTCTCCATTCCCAGGATGTCCGTTTAGGGGGATCCGTATACCCCGAATAGCAGTTCTTTTTTGTTGCTAAAGTGAATAGCAAGAAATCTTTGTAAAATCCATTTGGGGTTCCATATAGCCCAAATAGAAGTTCTTTTTTGTTGCTGAAGTGAAAGGAAGAATTCTGCATAAAATCCACATACTTTCTGGAGTGATTACTGCTTCATTCCCAGGATGTCCGTTTTGGGGATCTGTATACTCCAAATGGCAGTTCTTTTTTTGTTGCTGATATAAATAGGAAGAATTCTGTGTAAAATCCACATATTTTCTTTAGTGCTTTCTGCTCCAATCCCAGGATGTTATTTTGGGGGGATCTGTATACCCCAAATAGAAGTTCTTTTTTGTTGCTTAAGTGAATAGGAAGAAATCTGTGTAACATCCTTCTACTTTCTGTAGTGATTTCTGCTCCTATCCCAGAGTGTCTGTTTTTGTATCTGTATACCCCAAATAGCAGTTTTTTTTGCTGCTGAAGTGAATAGGAAGAAATCTGTGTAAAATACACATACTTTCTTTGGTGATTTCTGCTTCTATCCCAGGGTGTCAGTTTTGTTGGATCTGTATACCCCAAAAAGCAGTTCTTGTTTGTTGCTGAAGTGAATAGGAAGAATTCTGTGTAAAATCCAAATACTTTCTGGAGTAATTTCTGTTACTATCCTAAGTTGCCCGTTTTGGGGGATCTGTATATTCCAAATAGCAGTTCTTTTTTGTTGCTGAAGTGAATAGGAAGAAATCTGTGCAAAATCTACATACTTTCTGTAGTGACTTCTGCTCCATTCCCAAAGTGTCCATTTTGGGAAATCTGTATACCCCAAATAGCAGTTCTTTTTGTTGCTGAAGTGAATAGGAAGAAATTTGTGTAAAATCCACATACTTTCTGTAGTGCTGCTTGCTCTAATCCCAGGGTTTTCATTTTGGGTGATGTATATACCCCAAATAGCCATTCTTTTTGTTGCTGAAGTGAATAGGAATAATTCTGTGTAAAATCCACATTGTTTCTGCAGTGATTTCTGCTCCCACCCCAAGGTGTCCATTTTGAGGGATCTGTATACCTTATATAGCAGTTCTTTTTTGTCGCTGAAGTGAGTAGCAAGAAGTATAAATCCACATACTTACTTTAGTGATGCCTGCTCATATCCCAGGCTGTCCTTTTAGGTCCGTTTGGGGGATCTGTATTCCCGAAATAGCTGTCCTTTTTTGTTGCTGAAGTGAATAGGAAGAATTCTGTGTAAAATCCACATAGTTCCTGTAGTGATTTCTGCTCCAATCCCAGGGTGTCCATTTTGGGGGATCTGTATACCCCAAATAGTTCTTTTTTTTTTTGCTTTTTTGTTTAGTCTTAATTTTAGCTATCATCACTATTTGTTTGGTAAGGACTCTACTTAGAAAATCTAATAGTTCATCTGGGTGATCTGACAAACTTAGAAGTTCCTTGGTCAGCTGTGCATCAGGGCTCCCCAGGCCCCGGATATAGGTTTATCGCCTTTGTTGCCTATATGTGGGAGTAGATTGGCTGGCAAAGCTGGCGAGAAGTCGTTGGGTTTGGGGGCATATTGTCTTGCTACTAGAAGAGTCCCTTTAGTGATCTCATTGGTAAGACTTTGTCGTGCCATGGAGGTCGAATCCCAGGCCCATGCTAACCTGGGCAGTGAGAGCAGTGAGTGTTCTATGTCCGTCCCTAAGATGCCTTGTTGTTCAATTGTATCCACCTCCTGAGGTGGATTGCAATATAGAACTTTTTAGGTTCCGAGAGTCCTATTCCTCCCTCTCTTTGGGGTTGTGCCATCCTGTATGGGGACCATCTGCATCAGATATAAGAGTTTGGGCATTATGAATGTTTTCAATAGGTTCTTCCTTCCTAACCAAGACATGAAGGGTGCAACTAGGGTTTTTAGTTAAATAAAAAAAAATCAAGAGTATTCAGGTCCTATTAAATCAATACTTTATTAAGAAAAAAGACATAAAAATAGATATGAATAACACACATATTAAAAAACATCAGTGATGGTTCTCCAAAATAGACTATATTGCCATCTAGCCCAATTGAAACCCTGGGAATATATTGCAGAAAAAAGTGCAAAATATATAAATACTAATGGGTGAACATTACTCTTTCAACATAAAAATCATTATGGCACCATGGCCATGTTGAAATCGTGCTCAGTATACATCAACATATAGAGATTAGTTACCCATTCAAGAAAAACTCCTGGGTCCTGGGCTGTGGTGCCTCCTGAGTTAGCGACAAAAATGCGAAACGCGGGTTGGGGAGATATTGACCACAGCCCAGAACCCAGGAGTCTTTCTTGAATGGTTCAATCCCAGGGTGTCTGTTTTGGGGGATCTGTATACCCCAAATAGTTATTTTTTGTTGCTGAAGTGAATAGGAAGAAATCTGTGTAAAATCCACATCATTTCTGGAGTTAGGGTTTAGCAATACTGATGATGGATTATTGACCGATTGAAAGCAGACACTGAAAGATGAAAAGAATGGCCTCTTTTGGGGGGTTGCTACATGTATCCACGTTTAACAGAACAGGTTCTGTCGTAATCTGTGAAATCATCTGATGTCAGTGTAATCTTGATGTTATAGTGGAATCTTGGCCCTCAGTTCATTCCTTTCGAGATGGCACAGACGTTACCTTTTCAAGCTGTGTTCCTGATTCACTCATTTGGTGAAGTTGGCCTCTGTAAGGGCCCATGGAATTGAAGACTGAAGCGATTCTAAGAGCGGCAGCTGTCATGTGCATATCATACTAAAACAAAGCATTATTTGAAGACTGAACCACACTCCCTATGCATATTTGAGCATGGCACAACGTTCTACAACACCCAACAGGCTCTCTGCAGCTGAGAAATATCTGTGTAACGTGATTCATCATGATTGGATTCGGGTCGAATCGAATATTTTAGAAAAATTTGGAGAATCGCTTCAAACCGAATTTCAACAAATTCGCCCATCTCTAGCAGCAACCCTAAAAATTATTCTCTCCCCTAGCCAAATCAGACAATTAAAAATACATGCCAAAACCGAGAGCAAGCCCATTGTCAAAAAATGTGCCCAGCGACTTTGTCTCTGATGCCACAATATTAATCACAATGCAACATCTTTTCAATCAAACATAACAGACCTTTGATATCCATTATTCCATGACTTGTCAAACAAGCTATGTAATATACCTCTGGAATACCCATGTGGCCAACAATATGTTGGTCATTCCACACAGACACTACATGAACATCAATGGCCATAGACGTAATATTATGAATGGATCTCTCTCACATGGTCTATCAAAGCACTTCCTTATCAGACATCCAAAAAATTAAAAGCTTATTAAGATCATGCCCATCGATCGTATCCCAGATAATACACACAACAGATATGAAATATTATGCAGAGGGAAGTCTATTGGATTTTCCGACTGAATACATTGAAACCATATGGCCTGAATGAAATCTCAGAAACCATCATACACTAATTTGTAAAGTCCCTGATCTTTCCCACCCCAAATTTATAACACGATAAGAGGTAAGCCCCCTTCTGATACCCACTCTAAGCATCCGGCATCCACTAATTTGGTATATGTAATTTGGTATATGTGCGACATATTACATATATATCATATATCATTGATTGTCTCGTGTAATGTAAACCAGCTTTTATGATGCATTGTACAGACAGATGATCATGTCATGATTATAAAAACACACATACTACACAAATACATTTATTATCCAAACTATCCAGTAGGTCATGTTGACTGTCACTGGAGCCCCTGCGACCCCTGTCGCAGGCGCACCTGTATACCTCTGTGTGGGCCGCTGCGCTCCCTGCGCTACTCACCTCGCCTGGTTCCCAGGGCTCCTCCCTGCCACCTATGGCGTGCACGCGCCGGCTCTGTTAAATTAAGGCCCAGTGCATCGGTAATTGACGCTGGCCAGCTGACTTTCCTGATAAGTTCCCAGCCAGATCTTTGTGCCTCACAGCCAAAGCTGTGTTACCATATCTTTTGCATTTATAGTGATTTCCCATTGTGACCTTGATTCCGTTCCTGACTACACTCCTCTCTGCTGCCTGCCTTGACTTGTTGCTATGTCCCTGACTCTGATCTTGTGCTGCCCATCCTGACCTCCTGTCTGTCCCCAACTATGATTCTGGCTAACGTACCCCACCTTGGCTGCCACTGCGGACAAAGTGGCACCTGTGGACTGACCAGGTAGTACCACACCGCAGAAAGTCCAACCCGCTTTGCGGCAGGCTCTGGGGAAAAAGGGGACCACTTAGATTCCGGTCCCAAGTGTCAGCTTGCATCATCGCCCGCAATGGTCCAGTGGGTCCACTACCCCTGGAGCCTGATATTGACTTCTTCTTTTGGAGATTTTCCTGCTGTGAATAAGATGCATCAAACAGTTGGTGGTAATAAAAGAAACTTTTTCTTCTTCCAGTAGTTCTTCACGTTAAGAATATGCACTTCTTTTAACTGTTTATGATTCACCTATTGGAAACAAATTCTAATATCTTTGGTTAATTTCTTTGTTATCTAATTACCTCCATTATTACTTCACTTATATAATTAAGGCCCATGCTGTGCATGCTCAGTTACTTACAGCCGGGTCCTGCCAGGAAGGCAGAACCCGGCGGGTAGAGGAGCTGGAAGCCCCGGGTCACTCCTCGGAACCCGGGGCTGTGGCAGGAGCGATCGGATCCCCTGGTAAGCACACCGGGGGGGTCCGATCCACGCGGGACACGCTTAAACGCCGCGGTCATGCTTGATCCCGGGTGTTAGTGCCGGGTCTGGGCTGTAAGATCACAGCCCGACACCGGCACCAGCGAGACCCGGTGTCCCAAAATCTTCTTCTGACGCGCCGCCATAGAAAGGCGTACGCGTCAGAAGAAGTACCCTTAATGAACGCCGTAAAAAGCCGATAGGGCGGTCATTAAGGGGTTAAAGACCCCGCACAATCCTGCTTCATCTGCTCCTAAACTCCTCCCATATCTCTCCCCCTGTATTTTCATCACATATAGCTACTTCTAGGGTATAGGATATGCACAGCTGGAGCTAATTATCTACTCCAAGGACCATGTAGGATAGGGGGACCATCAGATTTAATTAACCCGTAGCAATCCCAATTGAATTGATTAATAATTGTTATATTTAAATCCCAGTTGGTAACAAGATTGTAACATACTATATGCCAAGTGAGTGTACAAGCATAGGACCTGATCTTAAAACAAGTGGAGGGATATCAGGGATATATCTATACTTCTGGGTCATCCATAATGCACACTATTTATAGTGTACATTATGCTTATTCCTTAAAGCAGTCATATGAACATTGATAGATCCTTGTATTTCATAATGCACACTATTCCCATTCATGCTCACATTTACAATTTTGATTTACAACTTGATGCAGGTAAAGGGCAAGGAATGCGGCTGCATTTACAATATGACTTCAATATTAGACAAATACTGGGGACTGAGGAATGTACAGGATCTAATGACATCCTAATACATGTTAAAGACTAATGGCCCAAGGAAGCTTTTCAAATGCATCTTAATACCCAAATTTATCATATGTAATAATAAAAATTCCTTTATTTATATTGCGCGCACACAGAGCTTGCCAAACCTGTCCCCAATAGGGCTCACAATCTAATCAACCTACCAGTATGTTTTTTGGAGTGTGTAAGGAAACCCACACAAACACGGAGAGAACATACAAACTCTTTGCAGATGTTGACCCTGGGACTTGAACCCAGGTCCCCAGCACTTCAAGGCTGTAATTGCTAACTGCTAAGCTACCATGCTGCCCATAACAATTTTTGGAAATCTTAATTTTTGGTCAAAACATCATTCCCTGGACTATGTATGTTCAAACTAAGTTAACAAATGTTCAGTCACCACACAAGAACACAGCAGAAAATACAGCACTAAATATTTGTCTTTTCTACAATTATTGCAGTTGTTACAATAAATGATTATACTTTTTGGCTTCACCTCATTGGTCATTTACACTCACCTGTAATGTATTCTCCCTGCAATCAGAGAGCCCTTATGTCAGAAATTGAAATGCCCCCCCCCCCATGACATGTTATACACACATCACATTTATTCAACATACATGTCAGACACACACACATCAGAAGCAAATTCTTAGCATCATTCACACCGGTCTAGCACACACATGGACATAGATACAACTATCATACAGTCCCTGCACAGCAGCACTTGCCTCAGACTTACTTATATCACAGCCACAACACACTCCTTGTTGTTGCTGGGAACAGCCCCCCATCTTTAAGTCTCTGTGTGACTGCACAGTCTACATGTCCATCCCTAGGTCAGGGAGTTCAATGGGAGACAGGCAGAACAAAGAGAACATTTAAACAACTTAGTGGACTGCTCTTTTTTTTCTTTTTTTTTTAAAGAAACAAATACAGCAACATTAACCCTTAAGTTGTCTTCTAATTATTCAGGCTCTAACTCATTATCATCATCTTTTTCTGAACTTGAACTACTGGAACTTTTGAATCTTTATCTACTACTGGGGGACTCTTGTATCCCTCGGCAGGTGGCAGTATCTCCCCTACTTGTGCTGAGTCCCTGTCACTACATATTTCCTTTGCTGCAATTAGTTTCTGGGCTTCCACATCTTTAGAGACACTAAGTGATTCTGTTTTCTCCCACCACTTTTTACACCACTTCTCTAACTCATTTCTATCATTAGGGTTTTTTCATCATTCTATCCTGACACATGACTAGTAGAGGTGGTGTCATGATTTTATATTATTAGAATACTCACATAAGTCCCTAATGTAGGTGCAACTCAAGGTCACATACACTCCAACAGAGCTGGTTGCAAATACTCTTCTAGGTACCAATCCTAATAATACGGCACCAATCAGTATTGTAATTAGTATTTGTTACCTCACTTGCTGTTCATATGGTAAAACTGCACAATTGAAATACAACACATTTTTGGCTATGAGCCATTTGCACTGGTACATGAACCAATTGCCTCTACAGTTACCGGGCTGCTTCCTAATCTGGTCCAAAGCCACATTAGGTCTGCAACCAGCAGGAAATCTCTCATTATTGAGCCTTTTGCACTATTAGACTAACCAGTTAACTGTGCCTCCAACCGTATCTTGGCTCACTTCCTAATTTGGTTGGAAGCCAATGGGTTTGAAACCAAAAGGGAAATTTTTGCTATGGGCCTATTACACTAGTAAATGAAGAGTTGATCTTGCCACTACAATTATCGGGCTCCTTCCTTACATGGTCCGAAGCCAGAACTAGGATCCTAGCCAGCAGTGATGCAAACCTGAACTGTCGCCCTTCTCATACATAAACCATAATACATAAATGTTACTCTTCCAGAGTGGTATTATGAAATTTACCCAAACTAACCCCTCCACTGTGTGGTGTAGACAGACTTTAGCAAAGCACGGTGTCTGCTTTCCTTAGAATTTGCACAGGCCTGCACTTCTGAGGTTTTCCAGATGGTCACACTGCCAGCAAGTAGAGTTCGAGTTGTTGAGATCAGGTCGGGGGTCACCAAAAATGTTGTAGAATACCACTCACAGAGAGTAAGATTTATTGAGTTGACAGGGAGCATTTCATAGCATCATAGTATATAAGGCTGGAGAAAGGCACAAGTCCATCAAGTCCAACCAAGAATCCAAGAATTAAATAAATGTTTTATCCCCATAACCCGTGATATTTTTTCTCTCCAGAAAGGCATCCAGGCCTCTCTTGAACATGTAAATAGAGTCCGCCATAACAACCTCCTGCGGCAGAGAGTTCGACAGTCTCACTGCTCTTACAGTAAAGAACCTTTGTCTATGTTGATGGTAAAATCGCCTCTCCTCTAGGTGCATCTAGGACATTGTCCTGGTCACATGTCTACGTATAAAAAGATCTTTGGAGAGTTCCTTGTACTGTCCATTCAGGTATTTGTACATTGTAATAAGGTCTCCCCTCAGTCGTCTTTTTTCTAAACTGAATAATCCCAAATTTTGTTTATGTCATTGTATTCTATTCCCCCCATTCCCCTAATAATCCTGGTTGCTCTCCTCTGCACTTGTCCCAGCTCTACTATATCCTTTTTATACACTGGTGCCCAAAACTGTACAAAATATTCCATGTGTGGTCTGACCAGGGATTTGTATAAGGGCAAAACTATGTCTTTATCATGAGAATCTATTCCTCTCTTGATACATCCCATAATTTTATTTGTTTTATCAGCAGCCGCCTGGCTCTGGTCACTAAAATTAAGTTTACCATCCACCAATATCCCCAAGTCCTTTTCAGCTCCAGTTTTACCAAGTAATTGACTGTTTAGAACATAATTATACTTTTTGTTTTCGTGGCTCAAACCTCATCAACCATTTCTCTGCCCAATCCTCAAGCTTCCACAAATCCCTCTGTAATGCTAATCTATCGACCTCAGTATTTATTACCTTAAGCGCCTTATCTTTCTCGCTTATTGCTTTCCTTATAAGACTAGTTAGCCACATTGTTTTTTTCTTGTTCCTCTTATGCTTTTTTCCCATAAGGTATGTGTTTCTCACAGGACTTTTTCGGAATATATGAGAAAAAGTCCCATTTTTTGGGGGGGCTTTTGTCTTTGAGAACATTATCCCAGTCTATGCCTAAGGTCTTCCCTTAGTTGCAGAAAATTTGCCCTCCTTAAGTTTAGAGTGTTGGTTGCCCCTTCCCTTACGCTCTTAGTAAAGCGTAATACAAAATCAACGATATTATGATCACTATTACCCAGGTTCCCCCCAACCTGTAGTTTTGATACCCTATCAGGTCTGTTGGTAAGGATAAGGTCCAGCAGTGCCCCCCCCCCCCTCCTCTTGTTGGCTCCAGGACTAGTTGCGACAGGTAATTGTCTTTTGTTGTAGACAAGAACCTGCTGCCTTTGAAGGACCTGCAGGTTTCTGCCCCCTGTCAATATCTGGGTAATTGAAGTCCCCCATGATAAGTACTTCACCATGCTTTGAAGCCGCATCCATTTCACTTATCAGCATTTCCTCTGCTGCCCCCATTATATTTGGAGCCTTATAACAAACCCCTAGTAAAATTGTATTAATCTTTTTTCCTCCTCTTATCTCCACCCATAGGGACTCCACATTTGCATTTGCGTTACTGATGTCATCTCGCAAGACAGGCTTGAGGCAAGAATTCACATATAAACAAACCCCTTCCCCTTTTTTATTTATATGATCCTTTCTAAAAAGACTGTAACCATCTATAGTAACAGCCCAGTCATAGCTACTGTCCAGCCATGTCTCGCTATATCATATTATACCCACTATATCATATATACCCACTATATCATATTTCATATTATACTATATCATATTTCAGCTCCAACATCAAGAGTTCCTCCATTTTGTTTGTGAGGCTTCTGGCATTTGTGTACATGCACTTTATATGGTTTTCCCTATCCCTAATCATTGTGTTCTTATTCCCCAATCTCATTCCAACCCCCCTTCCTCCCCCATGGACTATGACTCTTCCCAGCTCTCTAACTACACTGTCTATTTGCCCTGCACAAGTGTAGTTTCCCTCCCCCCAGGTCTCTAGTTTAAACACTCCTCCAGCCTTCAATCCATTCTTTCCCCCAAAACAGCTGCAACATCCTCATTGATGTGAAGCACATCCCTACTGTAGAGCCTGTAGCCGACAGAAAAGTCAGCCCAGTTCTCCATAAACCCAAAACCCTCCTTCCTACACCAACTTTTAAACCACTTATTTACGTCCCTGATCTCCCGCTGCCTTTCTGGTGTGGCATGTGGTACAGGTAGTATTTCGGAGAAAACTACCTTTGAGGTCCTTGCCCTGAGCTTATAGCCTAAATCCCTGAAATCATTTTTATGGACCTTCCACCTACCTCTTACTTTGTCATTAGTGCCAATGTGGACCTGTGCTCCCATTACCCTTCTTACTGGAGCAGGCAGTCCTCTGGTTACTAGAGGCCACGTCTTGCTGCAGCACTGCTACCCCAGAGCTGACATCCCCCTCATCTGCCAGCCTGGCAAACTTATTGGGGTGCACCAGATCAGGACTAGACTCCCTATAACTCTTCCCTCTACCCCGCCTTCTACATGTCACCCAACTAGCTGCCCCCTCACTCTGCACATCCATACTTCCCTTCCCACACCCATCTTCCCCAGAGAGTTTGTGCTCCAGGAGCAGCAAACTTCGCTCCATATTGTCAATTGCCCGCAGCCTTGAAGCTTGCTCATTTAGATCCAGAATCTGGGCTTCCAGATGAGCAATTTTCACACAACCCACACAGCAGTAGTCCCCCTCAAACAGCTGTTCAAGTAAAGCATACATGTCACAGGATGTACACTGTGTAGCAATGCCACTTATGGAGTCCATTGTTCTAATGGGGATTACAAGAGAAATACGGAAGAAAAGAAAAATTCACAGTAAAAGTAACACAAAATATAGAAGTTACCTGCTAAAGTCCCTTAAACTTAAGTCCCTTAAAGTAAAGTCCCACTTTGGACACTGCACACACTTTGGATCAATGCACACTCGCCACCAAGCTCGCACACTCGCTTTTCTGATGCTTTTTAAAAGGTTATGTGCCACAAAAATCTTATAAATGTGCCACACACCTTATATACATGAATAATCAGGGCTTTACATACATGTCCAATCCTGATTGGATTAAACTTATTCTATACCCTATTGGTTACATTAGTCGATGGACAGTGCATGGTCAGGTAGTGATCTTCAAGTGACTATCATATAGCCAACATCTGGCAAGCATCAGCAAAAATCTTTTGCTGTCCATAGTAATTATTGGTCACTCATGAGAGCGAGTGCCACCCCCTAACTTTGGAATGTGAACACAAGAAATGTAGTATCTGGTATAAAGTGTGGCTTTAAAATTATCTATATATTTTAATTTCTATTTCACTGCGGCTACTCCGGCAGAGGTAAGTTAAAGTTTTTTTTTCTTCTACAGCCACAGTTCAGGGGGGGGGGGCAGTTTTATATGAATTATAAAGAGGGCACAGTTTATAAATTATAAAAAGGGAGGGGCACATTATATAAATTATGAGAAGGGGGGCACAGTGTTTAAACAATGAGAAAGGAGGGAGTACAGTGTATAAACAATGACAATGGAGGGGGCACAGTGTATAAAGTATAAGAAGGGAGGAGGCACAGTATATAAACTATAACAAGGGAGGGAGGCACAGCACAGTGTATAAAGTATAAGAATGGAGGAGGCACAGTCTATAAAGTTTAACCCTTTCCCAACGTGCGCTGTAATAGTACGGCGCTCGTTAGGTGCAGGTACTTGGAGATGGCTCACGGGCTGAGCCATCTTCATAGCCGGTAAGTCTTTGCCGCATATTGCAGCTGCAATCGGTACTAGTACCGATTTAAAGAAAAAAATAATTATAATAAGAAAACCTAAAAATTCTAATCATCCCCCTTTCCCTGGAACTAATAAGGCTATAAATAAACAGTAAAAATCATAAACACACTAGGTATCGTCACATCCGAAAATGCTGATGTATAACAATATAATAATGTTTTTTCCCTGCGTTTACCCCTTTAAAAGAAAATAGCACTTTTTGCCATTTTGAAAAATATTAGAAATTCAATAAAAAGTGATCAAAAGGTTGTACAGTCCTACAAATGCTGGAGTATACCTGGGAAAGGGAGTGGGTTCGCACAGAGCTATGTATGCGCCCTCTTCCGTGTAGTGGGATAGATTGACAAAAGACAAAAAAGGAATATGAGCGCTGTCCTAGTGCATTCTTTCTTTATAGTTGGACTCTCATCTGATATAATTGGTCAAGAAGCATGTATAATCAATCTTTCGAGAATCCTGGCAGCTCTTCCACAAGCAGGTCCCGTCTTCTGTGTTCCAGGGTCACCGGTGGACGGTATCCAAGATGAAGGAAATTACTGCTGGTATTCCAAGCTTGTTGGTTATAGCGCCCAAAAAAGGATATCTCAGAGTTCCGATCTTAAAATTAATCTTGTGCTTTATTTCATAAAAATGAATAAAACATGAATAAAAATCGTGACGCGGTTCGGTTCTGTACTAGATCCTTCTTTAGGCAAAAAACATACATCTTACATTGTGTTGTTCAGTATAAATACATGTACACCCTTTTTTATTTTTTGACGCGTTTCGGTTCTGTACTAGAACCTTCTTCAGGCAAAAAAACATACATCTTACTTTGTGTTGTTCAGTATAAATACATGTACACCGGAAATATAGTCTCCGGTACTCAGGAATCACATCCGGTTCAAACGGTTACCGGATTAGGGAGATGTATATTCAATACAATGTAAGGATACATATAAAAACAAGTACAAAGGATTAATAGCAAATGAAAAGGACAAAGAAGGACCAATTAATCAGACTACTATAAGAAAATACTATGTCTTTAAATTTCTCCGTGATTCAAGGGTTCACCGGAGTTCAGTAGAATCTTTAGTTCAGAACACATCTTTAAAAGATAAGCATATTAGTTCCAAGACAATGGGGGATATTTATCACGAGCGCCAGCGTATGATCGCCCCGCCGCTGCAGATTCGCAGCCCGATACATGATGAGGCTTCTGACTCTTCATGTATCGGGCTGCCAGTTGCGCAGCGTTTATCCTACGCCAGGCAAGGCCTGGCGTAGAAAAAAACGCAACCGGCGACTTTTCATTCGTGAAAAGTCGCCGGTTGCGGTTTTTTATACGCCAGGCCTTGCCTGGCGTAGGATAAACGCTGCGAGCTGGCAGCCCGATACATGAAGAGTATCAGCAGCAGCGGCGAGTGCGCAGGCGCGGGGACAGTAACGCCCCGCGCCGGCCCACTCCCGTTCGGCCGCGCCCCCCCTTCACGCCCCTATCATTTGCGATTATTTCAGGGCCTCTGCGCCACTGGCGGTGCGCAGAGGTCCTGATAAATATCCCCCAATGTGCCTAAAACGGAATCCATACTAGATGTTGAATATGATGGCTCGTGGTGGATTTTAAGTATGCGCATTACACACCGCTTGTATACCTGAATCTCTCTTTTGCCGGTACTGCTGTCAATCAGAAGGTATCGCTACGGAAGCCTGAGCAGCTGTCACTCAGATGGTATCGCTACGGAAGCCTAGTAGAACCAAAAAGGATTTAACGTAGCGCACACCGATTGAGATGTAGTAGTATCAGTGGTGACAGCAGATACAGTCATGCAGCGGTAGTACAGTATGTTAGGTTAGGTAAGTACTAATAAGTAAATTGCTATAGGGGAATTTGAGATGTTGATTATTGAGATGTGAATTGTTATTATTATATAGAATATAATAAGATGGAATATGAGATGTTGATTATAGGGATGTTGATTATTATTATTATATGTTTATATTAGACTGATTCAATTACCTCGTTCAGGCCAAACGGGTGAAGGGTGTTTAACTTGAAGATCCAATATGACTCTCTCCTGTTTAAAGTTTTAATTCTATTTTTCGTGTCCTTTGCAATTTGTTCTATCGGAGTCACAGTGATCTTCCCAAAGTTTTTTTCATGTTCTAACAGTAGGTGCTTGGATAGACTATGTTTAAGAAATCCTGTTTTTACCTTGTGTCTGTGACCATTCATGCGTACTCTGAGGGTCTGGATTGTACGCCCCTTGTACTGTAGGACACAGGAGCAGTTAATCAGATAAATTACAAAATCTGATGCACATGATAGAGCCTGTTTTTATATTAAAACTCTCTCCTGTGCTGTTAGATTTATAAGAAGTAGTGCCATCACTAATAATATCACAGCATAAGCATTTTTTATGTTGGCATTTTTCAATACCGGGTGTTTCTAGGTTTTTAATTTGTTTATTGGTTATCCCACGTAACCGGCTGAGAGCAATTATGTTCTTCACAGTGGTAAAGGTTATTTTTCAGCCACTTGGGGTAGTGGCCACTTCTGTAGTCAAGAAAGCCATTGCTATTGACCTTCTTGAAATGAGTTTTTGTTATGATTCTACCTTCATTGTGAGTGACTTCAAGGTCCAAAAACACCGTAATGTCTGCGTCAACAGGTTCCATGAAAGTTATGTCCCAGGTGTTCGTATTTAGGTGATTTGCAAACCGAAGGGCTTCTTTCTTTGTCCCATTCCAGATGAGAAACAAATCATCTATATAGCGTTTATAATAGATGATGTTCTTCGTCCATTGTGTGGCCTGGTATATATGTAGGTCCTCGAACCGCCCCATGAACAGGTTGGCATAGCTCGGGGCGGCTCGAGTACCCATGGCCGTCCCACAGTTTTGGAGATACAACCGGTCTTCAAATTGGAAATAGTTGTGCTCGAGTACAAAGAGGAGACCCTCCATTAGAAAATCAATCAATTTGTTGTGTGTGAAGTGTATCAACCTTTTCTAGATACCAGCGTGATGCTTTAATTCCTAAATCATTCTTGATGTTTGAATATAAGGATGAGATGTCAAGTGTTAAAAAGCTGTATCCATCCTTCCATATAAAGTCCTCAAGGTCTAAGATGAGACTGGTTGAATCCCTTAAATATGAAGGTAAGTTTTTTACTAATGGCTGGAGGTATAGTTCAATAAAATGTGATAATTTGCATGTCAGGCAATCTATCCCCGATGTGATGGGGCGTCCTGGGGGATTTTTTTGGTCTTTGTGCACCTTTGGTAGGTGATAGATTGTTGATAAAGTGGGATGATTCACCATTAGAAATTGTTTCTCTTTATTATTTAAGATATTTAATTTATATGCTTTATTGATAAGGGACAGATAATCAGCCACATATTTTTCAGTGGGATCTGTTGTCAGGTGGATATTTCAATATTTCGAGAGCCTCCTTTACATATGTCTCTCGATTTTGGACTACTATACCCCCTTCCCCTTTATCTGCTGATCGGATGACTATTTTATTATTCTACTTTAATTTTTTAGGGCTATCTTTTCGCCGTTCGATAAGTTTGTCTGTTTCTTCTTTTTCTGCTGGCTTCTGCTGTTTTTGAAGTCTTCCGATACCAGTGTATAGCAGGTCGCAATGTAATGTCCTCGGTGTTGGGTGGGATTAAAGTTAGATCTTTTTCTCACATTCTGATGATGAAAAAAATCTTTTGGTGGACTGTTATTGTTGTTACTCGGATCCTTCTTCATTTTTTTATTTTGAAGAATCTTTGTTGTGTAAGCTTTTGTACATATAGGTTAAGGTCTACAAATAATTCAAAATCGTCCGTATTGTTATCTGGTCAGAAGTTTAAACCCTTTTTTAGGAGTGACATCTCGTCTTGTATTTATACTGAACAACACAATGTAAGATGTATGTTTTTTTGCCTGAAGAAGGTTCTAGTACAGAACCGAAACGCGCCACGATTTTTATTCATGTTTTATTCAATTTTTATGAAATAAAGCATGAGATTAATTTTAAGATCGGAACTCCGAGATATCCTTTTTTTGGGCGCTATAACCAACAAGCTTGGAATACCAGCAGTAATTTCCTTCACAGTCCTACAAATGGTAGCATTGAAAATGTCATCAAAGGTTGCACAAAATAACACCACCACAGCTCCACAAACCAAAGTATGAAAAAGTCATAAGCTCTAGAACAGAGATGGCAAACCTTTTGGAGCCAATCTACAACCAAAACCCACTTATATGTCGCAAAGTGCCAAAGTTTAGCAGTAACTTATTGATCCTTGCTGAATCACAGGTTTTAATCGTATTGGCGTCCTGAGTTCACCAATACAATAGAAAGATGATGGAGAAATTTGGATTGTAGCTTCCCTCCGGGGTCTACTGAAGAGGAAGAATCAGGGGACCCAGAGCAGAAGATCTGACAATAATCCATCTCTGTCCACACCTTCTCGCTCCGATGTCTCTTTAAAATAGCGCTAAGCATGGCCCATCCTGGGCTGTCTTGGATCACAGGAGAAAGCCTTGAGTCCTAGCTGGCAAACTATATGATGGGGTGAAGGCCTGGGTGCCCACAGAAAGGGCTCTGAGTGCCACCTCTGGCACCCGTGCCATAGGTTCGCCACCGCTGCTCTAGAATATGGCTAAATGAACAAAAAAATTGTACGGGTTTTAATTTCTGTAAATGTGTGAAAACATTATAAAACCTATACAAATCCTCGTGATCGTACCCAAAGAATAAAGTAAACATGTAATTAGAGATAGGCAAATTTCTCAAAATTCGACCAGGTTCGCTGAATTTTCCGATAAAAATAAGCTTCGACCCAAATCAGATCATGTCGAATAATGTTAAACAACAGGTATTTCCTGGCTGCAGAGAGCCTGCAGGGTGTTGTAGAATGTTTTGCCTTTCTCAAATATGCATAGGGAGCGTGGTTTGGAGTTCAAACAATGCTGTGTTTTAGTATGGCATGCAGATGACAGCCGCTGCTCTTAGAATCGGTTCACTCTTCAATTCCATGGGCACTTGCAGGGGCCAACTTCACCAAATAAGTAAAGCAAGGTAACGTCTGTGCCAGCTCAAAAGGACTGAGGTCCAAGATCCCACTATAACATCAAAAAGTACACTCTTTTTACACTGACATCAGATGTTTCCATAGATTATGACAGAAACTGTTCTGTTCAATGCTGACACATGTAGAAACCCCCCAAAAGAGTGGAGAGGGTGTCGGCAGTAATTTTGCATTCACATCGCTGATCATTTTGCCCTTCTTTTCATCCATCAGTGTCCGCTTTCAATCGGTCAATAATCCATCAGTATTGCTAAAGCCAAAAACAAACAGGAGTTGAGACAGGAGTTCCAAGGAGACAGTGGTTAGTTGACAGCAACATGGTAGGCCACAGTGTGGAGTGTGGAGGTGGCAGCAGCAGGAAGTCAGAAAGTGACAATCACAGTGTATATAGGTGGGCGGCAGCAGTAGCAGCAGCATGAGGCGTGAGAGTGACACAGTGAAAAATTCTGGTGGTGGCGGCAACATGGCAGGCCGCAGGATGGCACAATGACAGATTGTGGAGGTGGCGGCGGCGGCAGCAGGAGCATTAGGTTAGAGAGTGGCACAATCACAGTGTGTGTAGCTGAGCGACAGCAGTAGCAACAGCATGAGGCCTACCATGTTGCTGCCACAACCAGAATTGTGCCAATGGCAGAATGTGGAGGTGGCGGTGGCAGCAGCAGCAGGAGGTCAGAGAGTGGCACAATGACAAATTTTGGTGGTGGGAGCAACATGGTAGGCCACAGTATGGCACAATGCCAGATTGTGGAGGTGGCAGCAGCAGCAGGAGGTCAGAGAGTGGCACCATGACAAATTCTGGCAGTGGCAGCAACAAGGTAGGCCACAGTGTGGCACAATGACAGAGTATGGAGGTGCAGGGAGCAGCAGCAACAGCAACAGCAGGAGGTCAGAAATTGGCACAATGACAGAGTGTGGAGGTGGGTGGGTACCACCAGGTACCAAGATGGTGGGAGGCAGATGGAGCCACTGGCAGCCAATGTGTGGCATCAGGCGGGTGGCAGCATCAGAATAGTGGCTGAGGCAGGTAGTTAGAATCCAGACTCATATCTCAGCGTTTGCGTAGTGCTTACCAAGTAGGCCACCACCTGCTGGTGCAGGGTCTGCTCCATGTCCTGCTGCTGCTAGTGGTGGCTATCCCCCTCACTAGGCGGGTGAAGGAAGCGGCTCATTAAGGACTCAAGACTTTGGGAATGCAGAACCCCAACACCCTGGACTTTGAGCAAAATCACTCCATTTACTATGTTGATTTGACACGGTGTTCCTTTCTTCTTCTCAGAGTTCTCTGCCACATGTAACACGTTGTGCTCGTGCCCATTTTGCCAATAAAAGGGAAAAAAAACCTTTGCTCGCACGAATCACCGTAAACTTTGGATTCGTTATGAATCGAAGTTTTCCTGAAACTCGGAACGAATTCTGATTCGTTCGAATTGATTCGCCCATCTCTACATCTCTTGGGGTGGAAAAATCCAAGCCCACAAGAAAATATTCAATGCAAAAAAATGTGTGAAAAATGTAAAAAGGGCCAGGTAGTTAAGGGGTTAAGCAAGGAGAGGGCACAGCGTATAAAAGACAAGAAGGGAGGGAGCACAGTGTATAAAGTATAAAAGAGAGAGGGCCTAGTGGGCACTTTGTAAATAGGATGAGAAGGGAGGTGTGTGCACAGTGTATTAATGTAAGATATACAATGTAACAGATATACTGTATAAAATCACTGGGTTAAATCTAATGGGGTCATAGTATATAGCATATAAGCATGAAGCTGTGCTCACCCATTCCATTGTGGTTGATGCCTCTACTTTAAACTGCCCGGCTTCTCTGAAGTGTTGCGCATGCGTTGTGTATGCTGGATTCCGCTGTATCTGAAGTAAACACGCACATTCTGTAGGAAACGCTACCTGTGTCACTACTGCAGGAGCAGCCAGAGAACAACAAGGAGGAGGAGTGGTGGCACCACATTCAAACCTGTGGCCGGACTTCCTGCAGGTGCAGGCCACGGCAGAGCTGACCAGAGAAGCTCCGCCCACCAGCCTATCGTCCTGCAGAGAGGATGACAGCTCCATTGGCTGCCATGATGTGCCTATTCTCTGCCTATTCTTGACCTCCTGCTGGATATCAGGTAAGTGTAATGTGTATATGTATGTGTCTTCCCTGTGTATATGTGTTTTGTCATGCATAGCTCCCAACCGTCCCGGTTTTGCCGGGACAGTCCCGTTTTTCTTACCTCTGCCCCGTGTCACGGGCAGCTGTCCATTCCCTTCACACTGACAGAATATATATATATATGCATGTTATGGATGCATGTATCAGTGACAAGGCCTGGAAAGTTTTTAACCTCTTGACGCTCAGCGTCCAATATATCGGACACTGAGTGCAGTGAGTTAGTGCTCAGCGTCCGATATATTGGATGCTGAGCTTATGCCGGTTTAGCTAAAGATCTGAGGCGAACCGGCATCGGCAAACACGGGGTGCCAGCTGTAACTGATAGGCGGCAACCCCAGTGTAACACCTGCAGTTGGAGTGGGATCCGCTCGTCGGTTTTTAACCCGTTATATGCCCCCCCGAGCCATTTTCGGGGGGCGCTGATCGTTGCTATGGCAGTGCTGGGGTCCGATCTGGTCCCCACCACTGCCTGCGGGCACTGCCAGTAAGATGGCGTCTCTGACGTCATCTTACAGGCAACGTGTCAGCCTATCCATGTGCATAGGCTGACAATACCCTGAAATACATCAGTATTGAAGAGTATTATCATGAACAAGCAATTGGATGATTGCTTGTTGGAAGTAGTCAAAAAGTTACAAAAAAATGTTTTTCAATAAAAAATAAAGTAATAAATCACTAAAAATGCCCATAAGCCCCATAACATATAAAGCGACATATAACGCTAAAAAAAAGTCTAAATCATAACACAAACCCCACATATATAGTATCTCCGCGTCCGTAACAACCTGCAGAATAAAAGTAAATAATTATTGGACCCGCATGATCAACACCGTTAAAAAAAAACTTATAACCGGCACAATTTGACCATTCTAAATTTCACAACCATTTTGATTTCATTACTATGAAGATCTCAAGGGGTGAACAATCTTCCTAAAAGCTGTTTCTGATAGCTTGAGGGGGTCTACATTTGAAAATGGGTTGATACATATGGGGTTTTTGAGGCTAAATATGTAAAATTTCATTCAAAACAGTATTTATTCCCAAATTAGTAAATTCTGAAAATACGGAAAATCGCTATTCGATTTGTAAGCTGCGTAACATCTAAATAAATTACCCAGGCATTTAAAAAATAATGAAAATGTATAGTAGACATATGGAAAATGTTATTTAGTTGGTGAATCTATCTGCCTGAAAATTAAATTATTTCGAATTTCGACAATGGCAAATTTTTCAAAAAATTCATCATTTTTTCTTTTTGTAAATAAACGTAAAACTTATCAGCCAACATTTACCACTAAAATTAAGTACAACATGTGATGAAAAAAATATCTCAGAATCGTTTTGATAAGTAACAGTGGTCAAAAGTTATAACCATTTAAAGCGACGCAAGTCAGAATCCAAAAAAATCGGGCTGAGCCCAAGCTTTAAACTGGCTGCTTCCTTAAGGAGTTAAAGAGTGGATATTTTTAGCTAGTTGGCATAAGAAGTGGTATATGGGCAATAACATTTTGTGTTTTTTTCATGACACCTTAGTGCCCTTTTTGCATCTGTGTTTCCATCTTTTCAAAAATCCATAGCTTTTTTATTTATCCATGTACAGAGCTGTATGAGGACTTGTTTTTTTTACTTAACACATTATTTGCGCCAATTTCTTGTTAACTTTGCGCTTCATTTCACACTTTCCCTTGATATTTTGCATTTTTGTGTTTTAATAGATTTTTAAAATTTAAAACCTTTTTGTTCACTTTTCTCATGCTAAAAACTTTTTGGCGGCTGTATATAGTGATTGCTGGAGCTTTATATAGTGATTGCTGGGGGGCTGTGTATAGCGATTGCTGGGGGGGCTGTATATAGCGATTGCTGGGGGGGCTGTATATAGCAATTGCTGGGTGGGCTGTTTAAAGTGATTGTTGTAGGGGCTGTATATAGTTATTGCTGGGGGAATGTAGTCCAGACAGGGAACAGCAATATACCACCCCAGCAATCGCTACATACAGCCCCCCCCCGGAACAACCCCCCCGCAATCACTATACACAGCCCCCAGCAATCGCTATATACATCTCCCCCAGCTATTACTATATACAGCCCCCAGCAATAAAAATATACAGCCCCCAGTATTTACTGTCTACAGTCCCCTAGTAATCACTATATACAGCTCCCTAGTAAACCTAGTATATTTTGATTCTAGGGGGCTTTATTTAGTGATTACTAGGAAGCTGCATATAGTTAATTCTGGATGGCTGTATATAGCGATTTGGGGGGCTGTATCTATATACAGCCCCCCAAATCGCTATATACAGCCATCAAGCATTAACTATATACAGCTTCCTAGTAATCACTAAATACAGCCCCCTAGAATCAAAATATACTAGGTTTACTAGGGAGCTGTATATAGTGATTACTAGGGGACTGTAGACAGTAAATACTGGGGGCTGTATATTTTTATTGCTGGGGGGCTGTATATAGTAATAGCTGGGGGAGATGTATATAGCGATTGCTGGGGGCTGTGTATAGTGATTGCGGGGGGGTTGTTCCGGGGGGGGGGGCTGTATGTAGCGATTGCTGGGGTGGTATATTGCTGTTCCCTGTCTGGACTACATTCAATGGGGGCCTTGACCAGATTTTATGCAGGGGCTCCCCAACAATCTTAATCCGGCCCTAGCTGCTGCCCTTGTTGCTGAGGTGGCAGTGTCTGGGTCATAAAGAGGAGTGGACATGCATTGGATTTAAGAAGAGTGCGGGAGTGGACGGCGGCTGCTGCATGTAGGTGAGTATACATTTTTTTTTTTATTTTGTTTTGCATAAATATATATTGGGGCCATGTGTGGGGGACTAAATGTATAATGGGGGCATGTGTGGGAGACTAAATATATACTGAGGGCATGTGTGGAGACTGCATAGATTCTGGTGCCAAATGTGAGGACTAAATATATACTGGGGGCATGTGTGGGAATAAATATATACTAGGGGCATGTGTGGAGACTACATAGATACTGGGGGCATTTGTGAGGACTAAATATATATTTGGGGTATGTATTGGTGGCTAAATAATAATAATAATATTAGCAATTATAATAATCTTTATTTATATTGCGCCATCAAATTCCTTTACAAATCATAGGGGACATATACAAATATAATATTACATTAAAAAGTACAAACTGGAGAGAAGCTTGGAACTTGGCATATATCTGGTGTTTGCCGGATAACAGACAGGAAGAGACTGGCTGCTGCATTAGATTGTGGAGGAGAGAGTTTGGTGAGTGGAAGACCGATTAGTAGGGAGTTACAGTAGTCTAGTCAAGAGTGAATCAGCACAACAATTAGCGTTTTAGAAGTTTCAATTGTCAGAAATGGTCGGATTCTGGAGATGTTTCTGAGATGCATATATATATATATCTAGAGAGAGAGAGAGAGATTGAATATAAGGTGAAAAGAGGTCACATCCCCAAAACAACGGGCCTACTGCCTCGGTGCTATAGTGATTCCATAAACCGAGATGGAGAAATTATGGTTGGGTTGGGTAGTAGATGATGGAAAGACAAGAAGTTCAGTCTTAGAAAGATTAAGTTTCAAGAAGAGAGAGGACATGATGTTTGAGACAGCAGAGAGACATTCACTAGTGTTCTGGATTGAGGCAGGGGTGATGTTACGTGCAGAAGCATATAGCTGGGTATCATCAGCATAGAGATGATACTGGAAACCAAATCTGCTGAGGAACCCCGACACTGAGAGGAAGATAAGAAGAGAAAGATCCAGAAAAGGAGACACTGAAAGTGTGGTCAGAGAGATAGAAAGAAAACCAAGAGAGTGCAGTGTCCTTTAGGCCAGTGGAGCGAAGCATCCTGTGGAGGAGCTGGTGGTCCACAATATCAAATGCTGACAATAGATCCAGAAGAATGAGGAGCGAATAGTTGTCTTTGGATTTAGAGTCAATAAACGTTTATTGAAACATACAACGTACAATAAATCACAACGTAATTAGTCATAAGATGGAAGCAAATACAATATGAATGATACAGATGAATTGTGGTCCAGGAGGATACAATCCATAGGGCCACTTGTCATATAGGGCAGAGTACAAAATATAAACTTGATCCACATATAGGTTCTGAGCAAGACCGTATTGCTTCCTATAAACATTTTGATAACAAAGTCGTAGGGGTTAAGACGAAAGGTCACGGGGCAGACAAGGGGGGTGGGAATGAATATGTGGTGAAGAGTCTAGAGAGAGTATGTTAAGAAGAAAGTAGGAAAGAGGAAGTAGGGGGCAAGAATCAAGAGAGAGAGAGACCAACACCAGACCACTTCAGGAAAATGATCCCGATGTAACCCAGGCCGCAAAGGAGGGAGACTCCCTGAAGTTCACCCAGGGAGACCAGGTACTATGAAACTGTGTAATTCTGTCATTGTCAATAGCCCTTAATTCCTCCATTCTAAATATATGATTCAAGGCAGCCACCCAGTCCGCTCTAGAGGGGGGAGTCGAAGATCTCCAACAGCAGGGAATAATCTGGCGGGTAGCCACGAGAAAATGGCGTAGTAAACCCTTTTTGATCTTAGAGACTGGTCCCGGGAGGGCGGAAATAAGGGCCTGTTCCGGGGTAAAGGTCACATGGGATCTGGAAAATTCATTATACAACTGATTATCATTCTGCCACAAGGGAGCAATGAGAGGGCAGCCCCACCAGATATGTAGCATGGAGCCAATGTCACCCTCGCACCCCCAGCACCGGTCTGAGATCAATGGTGCGATACTATTGTGAGAGAATTTTAAAGTTTAGTTCTTGGAGTCTGCAGGAAGAGGAGAGGACATGAGTTAACATAAATACATTAGACCACTGTTCCGTAGTCAGTTCCTTCTCCAGTGCTGTTTCCCACGCTCTGGTATAGTATGGTTTTGAGTCCCCTGTCTCCCTTGCTAAAAATACGCCATACAGAAGTGATATTGTATGAGTTAGTTGGGTGTTAGTGAGGCATAACTCTTCGAATGTAGTGAGATTGGCTGTGAGGGCTGGTGTGGGTGCCAGAGAGGAAACAAAATGTCGGAGTTGTAGGAATATTAGCCAGGATCCCGGTGTGTTCCCTAACTCCGTGAGGGGGCAGAGCCCGTTTTCATCTACCACATCTCTTATTCTAGGTAGCGTGTTATCCATTCCCAATAGGGACCGGGCACCATGGCCGGCGCCAGCACCCGGCTTACCCGGGCAAGTGCCGGGGCCCCAGAGGTTCCAGAGGGGCCCACGACACCAACTGGCAACTTGTCGCCGATGTAATTGAGAGAAGCGCCGCACTCACAGTGCTGGCACAGCTGACAGGGGGTGGCACCGCAAGTGGACCCTCACACAATATAACTGCATCGGCGCGGCCGATGTATTTCTGCCGGAGAGCACCTAATACTGTGCAGGACGCTGCCGACGTGATGACTTCACGCCGCCAGCGTCCCTGCTGCTGCACAGGAGACGCTGCTCTCACTCTGAAGACGAAGCAGATGTAGAAGATGCGTGCACCGCTTGAGGTAAGTTGAGGAATAAAGGGCTTCTACGTCAATTGACGCCAGAAGCCAATCCTTCTCTATCGATACCCCGTCGAGTCTTCTCAGAAGATCTAATGAGTCTCAATTCCCCATGAGAAAGGGCTTGCTGCAGTCGCCTATTTCTTAAAATCAAGAGGGACGCAATTCAGACAACATGATGATTTTGTACTTAGATCCCTTATGTTCTGTCTTACCCATAATTATTTTTTGTTTGACGGCAAATTCTACCACCAGCTCAGGGGCACGGCTATGGGTTGGCCGTGTCTGCCAACCTACGCCAACTTGCTCCTGGGCTGGTGGAAGGATGCCGTCATTTTTGCACAAGAGAATTCTTTTTTTCAGCACATTGTAATTTGGTTACGTTATATTAACCACGTACTGGTGATCTGGAAAGGACCTAAGTCTCTTTTTGTAGATTTTGTGGAAAGTCTCAATCACAATGACATTGGGTTGAAATTTACATATGACATTAATCACGATAAACTACCATTCCTTGACGTATTACTTTCTAAGGACCATGATGGCACAGTACATACTGAGGTTTTTAGAAAGGCTGCAGCGACAAATTCTCTCTTGAGGTGGGAAAGTAGTCATCCTGTACCACTCAAGAGGGGCATACCACGAGGGCAATACCTCAGACTGCGAAGGAACTGTTCAGAGACGAACACGTTTCTAAAACAAGCAGATGACCTTAGACAAAGGTTTCTACAAAAGGGATATCAAGATCAGATCCTGAGAGATGCCTTCCAGAATGCATTGGGGAGAGATCGGGAAGACTTGTTGGTTCCAACCAACAAAGAGGATTCTGATCGCACTGTTAGATTCATCACCACTTTCAGTAATTGTTTAGAAAAAATAAGGGAGATTGTCTCCAAGCATTGGGGTACTCTCCTAATGGATCCGGACATCTCTGATGCCATTAGTGAATCACCCTCTATCACCTATAGAAAAGGCTGCTCCCTAAAAGATAGACTAGTCCACAGTCATTTCTCAAGCACGAATAATGTGACCTGGCTTGATGAGGCAAGACCAAAAAGCTCATACAAATGCAGCGGATGTGTGGCATGTCCTTTTATCCTAGTAACCAAGGAATTTAAGGCAAATGTGACAGGGGAGCAGATTGTGATTAAAGCCTTCATTAACTGCAAAACGGAAGGTGTGATATATAGGGTGATATGCAGATGTGGTATGGAATATATTGGCAAGACTTACCGTGAATTTAAGAAGAGAGTTGGTGAACATCTTGCCGACATTAGACACTCCAGGGACACCTTGGTTGCCAAACATGTTCTCGACTACCATCAGGGTGATGTTAATGTGTTGAGATTTCATGGTATTGCCCATATACCACGAAGTGTAAGAGGAGGGAACTGGGACAAAAAAATCCTCCAGATGGAAACAAGGTGGATTTTTAGACTTGGAACAGTAGCACCAGCAGGACTTAATGAAACCTTGAGCTTTGCTGCATTCATAGACACATAATACATCCCCCTCTAGCACTGAATGGTTTGCATGACTATGACTAATGTATAGAATAATGTGTATTGCCAACATTTGTAAAATTGATTCTTTTCTGACATATTTGGGTTGAAGTTTAATCTCTGCTGTACCTATGGTACAACCTAGTCCTGATTGAGCCCTTTTTGATAAGCCTCTCTTCTAGGCGCTGTATTTTTTAATTTCTTCTTCTTTTTAAAATCATTGTGCCGCCTCTCGTAATGACATATCTAAACTGAGGCTGCATCACTGCCAGAAATATCATTTTATATACCTCTTTTTTATATCAAAACCATGTGTCGCTTAAAGAATGCCAGATACTCACATACGCGACTCTTTTGTTTTGGTTCTGCCCTGATTTTACTGGCGGCTGAGCTGGAGCGGGGCGTTTACTTACGATCCCCGACATTGCGTCCTAATCCTAGGGATCCGCCTCATTGAATCAGGTGACCGGTCATGTGACCGGATCACGTGACTAAGGCAGAAACGAGCGGCTTGAGCGCGCCGAACGCTGTATAAACAGCCGGACATGCGCAGAATACCCCTGCACACGCCAGCCGAGCATCTGGTACTTACTATGCCGGGCTGCACTTGGAATGGAGTCACTGCTCTGTTCTAATAAGCCTAGCTATACATCTTTTATTATTTTCAGGAAAGGATTAGTCTAACTTGATCTTTATCCCCTGATGAATCTGCATTATAGCAGAGGAAACGCGTTGGGATTGTTGTGTCTGGAGACTATCTAGTTAGGGTAAGACATCCAGTAGGGATAGCTGTGGAACGTCCTTGTCAGGACGGGAGTCTGGGCACCCGAAGGGTAATACAAAGCTGAGGGTTTTACAGGGTCTCCGCATGAATTGCATGAACCAATGACCTGAGATCTCCAGGAATGGTAAGATCACCTTATGCTTTCCCCATTTTCTCCACACAGTTTGGCGGACGGTAAGAACAGGCCATCTGCTATTTAAGTGCATGTGTCCATATTGTGCCCACATTGTGGCCACACTAAAAATTAAGATTGAAGTGTTGGGAATGCTATATAGTGGAAGTATCTGATGAGCAATCTATGCATATCTAGCTTATCCCTCACATGCACCTGGTTGCCCTACGATGTGTAGATAGTTTTCCAATTATTACAGGATAGCTATATCTAACTATGCTACGTTTTGCTGTCCTCCTGATGAATTTGTTTTGACAATATTTTTTGAGCATCACGTAACACTGGTTGTTACCCGACACGTGGTTGCTCATATGATGATAGCATTTTGTTTGTATTGTGGTTTATGAATTAAATTTTAGGAATTTGAATAAAAGTTATATTTTACCCACCTTGCTATAAGATATTAAACACAAATTTTCTCCAAGCCTTCAGGATAGTCTGCAGAGTATGTGGCAGATGAAAGGGTTGTAAATAGAGATGAGCGAACATACTAGTCCGAGCTTGATGCTCGTTCGAGCATTAGCGTACTCGAAACTGCTCGTTGCTCGGACGAGTATTTCGCCAGCTCGAGAAAATGGCATCTCCCGCCGTTTTGCTTTTTGGCGGCCAGAAACAGAGCCAATCACAAGCCAGGAGACTCTGCACTCCACCCAGCATGACGTGGTACCCTTACACGTCGATAGCAGTGGTTGGCTGGCCAGATCAGGTGACCCTGGAATAGACTAGCCCCTGCCCGCGCTGCTCGGATCATTCTCTGTCTAGATGCCGCTAGGGAGAGAGCTGCTGCTGGTCAGGGAAAGCGTTAGGCTGTTCTATTAGAATAGTGTTAGGCAGGAGTGATTCTACAAGAACCCAACAGCCCTTCTTAGGGCTACAAAAACGTTTTATTTTACTTTTTTTTGTTTGCTTGTGGCTGGGCTTGCTGGCATTAGTAGTGCAGCTAGTACCATATTGTGAGGAATTTGCAGGGAGACTTGCTACCGTTGTGTTTAGCTCTTAGTGACACACATATCCACCTCAAACACCGAAGTGGGACAATTTATTAGGGGTTTGATTAGAATTAGGCAGAGTCTGCTGATTTATTTTGTTTTACCTTTATTTCTTTTTATAGCTCAAAGTCATATTGCAAAGCAGTGTGCTTTCACTGTAGGCTAGAAAATAGCCATAGGAGAACCCCAACGGCTTACTCAGGCCTACAATAGCGTTATATTTTCCTTTCTTTTGTTTGCTTGGGGCTGGGCTTGCTGGCATTAGTAGTGCAGCTAGTACCATATTGTGAGGAATTTGCAGGGAGACTTGCTACCGTTGTGTTTAGCTCTTAGTGACACGCATATCCACCTCAAACACCGAAGTGGGACAATTTATTAGGGGTTTGATTAGAATTAGGCAGAGTCTGCTGATTTATTTTTTTTTTACCTTTTTTTCTTTTTATACCTCAAAGTCATATTGCAAAGCAGTGTGCTTTCACTGTAGGCTAGAAAATAGCCATAGGAGAACCCCAACGGCTTACTTAGGCCTACAATAGCATTATATTGTCCTTTCTTTTGTTTGCTTGTGGCTGGGCTTGCTGGCATTAGTAGTGCAGCTAGTACCATATTGTGAGGAATTTGCTACCGTTGTGTTTAGCTCTTAGTGACACGCATATCCACCTCAAACACCGAAGTGGGACAATTTATTAGGGGTTTGATTAGAATTAGGCAGAGTCTGCTGATTTATTTTTTTTTACCTTTATTTCTTTTTATAGCTCAAAGTCATCAGGCACAGCAAAAAATCCAGTTGTGTGCTGTCAGTGTAGATTAGAATCTAGCCATAGCAATAGGATAGCATCGTTTTGTTTAAAAAAAATAAATTAAAAACACAAAAAAAAAAAATTTAAAGTTTACACTTTAATTTGGAAAATGTTTAACCCGAGGGCTAGGGGTAGGGGACGAGGGCGTGGACGTGGGCGTCCAACTACTGCAGGGGTCAGAGGCCGTGGTCCTGGGCGGGGTGAGACACCACCTGCTGATGAGGGAGCAGGGGAACGACGCAGAGCTACACTCCCTAGGTTCATCATGTCTCAAGTTACTGGGACTCGTGGTAGAGCACTGTTGAGGCCAGAACAGTGCGAAGAGGTGATGTCGTGGATTGCGGATAATGCTTCTAGCCATTTGTCCACCAGTCAGTCTTCCACGCAGTCCACCCATGTCACCGAAATCAGAACTCCTCCAGCTCCTCCACCTCAGCCTCCTTCCCCCCAGTCTGCCCCCTCCCAGCAAAATTTGGCATTTGAACCGGCATACTCTGAGGAACTTTTTTCTGGACCCTTTCCACGGTCACAAACCACTTGTCCGGTTGCTGCTGAGAAATTTTCCGATGCCCAGGTTTTCCACCGGTCGCAGTCTGTGGGTGATGATGACATTATTGACGTAGTGGAAGAAGTGTGTAAAGAGGTGTCGGACGATGAGGAGACACGGTTGTCAGACAGTGGTGAAGTTGTTGTCAGGGCAGGAAGTCCGAGGGGGGAGCAGACTGAGGGATCGGAGGATGATGAGGTGACAGACCCAAGCTGGGTTGATAGGCCGGGTGAACACAGTGCTTCTGAGACGGAGGCGAGTCCTGTAGCAGAACAGGTTGGAAGAGGCAGTGGTGGGGCCAGACGGAGAGGCAGGGCCAGAGCTGGTGCATCAGCGCCAAATGTTGCCAGTAGTCAAGCTCCCGTGGCGAGGGCTAGATTTTCAGAAGTCTGGAGGTTCTTTAAAGAAACAACGGATGACCGACGGACTGTGGTGTGCAACCTTTGCCAAACCAGGATCAGCAGGGGTTCCACCACTACTAGCTTAACTACCACCAGTATGCGCAGGCATATGAATGCTAAACACCCCACTCAATGGCACCAAGCCCGTTCACCTCCAGCCGGGCACACCACTGCTCCTTCCCCTGTGTCATCTGCTAGTCAGCCCCCTGCCCAGGACCACGGCCCAAACACCTCCCGTGCGAAAACCCCATCTTCGCCTCCACGATCCTCCACAGCATCCACCAGCGTTCAGCTCTCCATACCCCAGACGCTGGAGCGCAAAAGGAAGTATAGCGCAACCCACCCACACGCCCAAGCCCTCAACGTCCACATCTCCAAGTTGCTTAGCCTGGAGATGCTGCCCTATAGGCTGGTAGAGACCGAGGCCTTTCGAAACCTCGGTATTCGGTCCCCAGCCGCCACTACTTTTCCCGATGTGCCGTCCCAGCCCTGCACAAGCACGTGTCAGAGAACATCATCCGTGCCCTGACCAACGCCGTTTCTGACAAGGTCCACCTGACCACGGACACGTGGACGAGTTCTGCTGGGCAGGGCCACTATATATCGCTGACGGCACATTGGGTTAACTTGGTGGAGGCTGGGACCGAGTCTGACCCTGGGGCTGCTCATATACTGCCGACGCCGAGGATTGCGGGGCCTACCTCGGTCCAGGTCTCAAAGTCCTCCTCCTCACTGTCCTCCTTCTCCTCCTCTTTGTACACTGAAGCATAGGAAACTGGCTATTTTTTGCCAGGGCCAACTGGCTCTAGCTATAGTACTCTATGTATTTAATTTTTCTGGAGGGCCACCTACCCGGTCCTCTGTTTTAAGCAATTTTTGGGAGTGCCACATACAGGCACTTAATCTATTTAATTTTTCTGGAGGACCACCTACCTGCTCCTCTGGTTTGAAAACTTTTTTGGACTGCCACATACAGGCACTCAATTTATTTAATTTTTCTGGACGACCACCTACCTGCTCCTCTGGTTTGAAAACTTTTTTGGATTGCCACATACAGGCACTCAATTTATTTAATTTTTCTGGAGGTCCACCTACCTGCTCCTCTGGTTTGAAAACTTTTTTGGACTGCCACATACAGGCACTATCCAAATTAAATTGTCTCCATAGCAGCCTCCACATGTCGTCTTTTTAGCTGGCTCCACACGTTGTCTCCATTGCTACCTCCACACGTCATCGCCATAGCTGCCTCCAAAAGTCGTCCATATAGCTGCCTCCATACATGGTCACCTTATCAAACGAACTGTGTCAGGCAGAATTTTGGGTTGTTTTCATGGCTTCCACATCAAACTTGTTAACTTTGTCGCCCCTGCTGTGTAATCTACAAAATATACTGGCAAACTTTTATCATTTACCGATATTATTTCAGCGCTTCTTGCGCATCTGTTTACATTCCCCTCACCCGCCATATCCCAAACTTATAAGAACGCTACTACACTTGATCTTATACAAAAGGTTCTTAGAAGTGCTGTTTGGGGAGTAGCCTAGAGACAGGGGCTTGGATTGGCGAAAGCTCGCCTGGCAGCGGAGCGCCAGCTCCATCTCAAGATCCAACTAACATAGTTTTAACTGCAGCACCTTAGATCTACTACTTGTTCACTGCCTCCATACATGGTCCCCTTATCAAACGAGCTGTGTCAGGCAGAATTTTGGGTTGTTTTCATGGCTTCCACATCAAACTTGTTAACTTTGTCGCCACCCTGCTGTGTAATCCACAAAATATACTGGCAAACTTTTATCATTTACCGATATTATTTCAGCGCTTCTTGCGCATCTGTTTACATTCCCCTCACCCGCCATATCCCAAACTTATAAGAACGCTACTACACTTGATCTTATACAAAAGGTTCTTAGAAGTGCTGTTTGGGGAGTAGCCTAGAGACAGGGGCTTGGATTGGCGAAAGCTCGCCTGGCAGCGGAGCGCCAGCTCCATCTCAAGATCCAACTAACATAGTTTTAACTGCAGCACCTTAGATCTACTACTTGTTCACTGCCTCCATACATGGTCCCCTTATCAAACGAGCTGTGTCAGGCAGAATTTTGGGTTGTTTTCATGGCTTCCACATCAAACTTGTTAACTTTGTCGCCACCCTGCTGTGTAATCCACAAAATATACTGGCAAACTTTTATCATTTACCGATATTATTTCAGCGCTTCTTGCGCATCTGTTTACATTCCCCTCACCCGCCATATCCCAAACTTATAAGAACGCTACTACACTTGATCTTATACAAAAGGTTCTTAGACGTGCTGTTTGGGGAGTAGCCTAGAGACAGGGGCTTGGATTGGCGAAAGCTCGCCTGGCAGCGGAGCGCTAGCTCCATCTCAAGATCCAACTAACATAGTTTTAACTGCAGCACCTTTAATCTACTACTAGTTCACTGCCTCCATACATGGTCCCCTTATCAAACGAGCTGTGTCAGGCAGAATTTTTAGGTGTTTCACCAGATACATAGTGGAACTCGGCCCATCTGTCGCCGCCATGCTGGAGACCTGAAGTTGCAATCATAGCAGCGCAATATGGATGCCCCATACTGTCGCTCTTAATCATGGAACCATTTCCGTAAAAACAATTAAAAATAGAACCACTATGCTATTCCATTATTCCTAGGTGAAATATTCAAACGACCCGGTCTGCTTTGAAAATTATAATTTTTTCAAAGTAAACGCTTCTGGCCCCCAGGCCCATTTTGGGTGGGGAGGAGCCGAGAGACAGGGGCTTGGACAGGCGAAATCTCGCCTGGCAGTGGACCGCCAGCTCCATCCCAAGATTAGGCAGCCTCAGAGGCATCCATGCATGCTGCCCCTGCTGTTTCCTGTCCATTTTGCCTCCACGATCCTCCACAGCGTCGACCAATGTCTCATTTCAACTCTCTATACCCCAGACGCTGGAGCACGAGAGGATATGCAGCACATCATCCCCTTATCAAACGAGCTGTGTCAGGCAGAATTTTCAGGTGTTTCACCAGATACATAGTGGAACTCGGCCCATCTGTCGCCGCCATGCTGGAGACCTGAAGTTGCAATCATAGCAGCGCAATATGAATGCCCCATACTGTCGCTCTTAATCATGGAAGTCGTCTCCATGGCTGCCTCCACATGTCGTCCCCTTATCAAAAGAGCTGTGTCAGGCTCATTTTTTGGGTGTTTCACCAGATACGTTATGGAACTTGGTCACTATGTCGCCACCATGCTGTGTTATCGACTAAATATACCGTCAACCTTTTGTTCACATAGGAAATCATTTCACCTCCTTTGGTGAAACCTGAGTCCATTTAGGGTATGTCGCCATGACACTCTCTAGCCTGCCACTGCTGCCGCTGCCTCTGCATGCCGTCCTTTATAGTGTCAGGGTCAATTATTGGATGTTTTAGATGCTATCTGGCCTCATTCGGTCAATCCATCATGGCCATGCTGTTGCCCATAATTTTGGCATAATGGTGCGATTAAGCAGCCTCAGAGGCATCCATGCATGCTGCCCCTGCTGTTTCCTGTCCATTTCCGTGGTGTTTCCATCCTTTTCTGAGGTTCCCAGGTGTTTGGCCAAGCTTCCCTGTGCAGACCCTTGGTCCCCTTGAAAAATGCTCGAGTCTCCCATTGACTTCAAGACGAGATTCGAGACGAGCACTCGAGCATCGGGAAAAGTTTGTCTCGAATAACGAGTACCCGAGCATTTTAGTGCTCGCTCATCTCTAGTTGTAAAGTGACGGATTGTGGCAACCAGAAAAAACCAAGTGCCTGTGGGGGGGAAATTTCCAATACTGATGTAACCCACAGTTTCGTCGACTTATGATGAAAAAAATCCAAGACACATGTACCTATTGCCGCTGTATGATAGGATATGAAATCTGGCATCCCCGCCCCCCCATTTATTTTAGATCGTATAAGAAGGTTCCTTCTTATACGAGGTAAGGAGCCCCGCCAAACAAAGTGGCGGGCCAATTTTTGAAGGGATATGAAAAAGATACGAGGTATATCCCAGGGCACAGTCTGGAAAAGGTATAGAAGTCTGGGTAGGATATCCATTTTTAGCACATTGATTCTCCCAAACCAGGATAAGGTCAGTGGTTGCCATTTAATCAGGTCAGCCGCTAAGGCTTTCAGCAACGGTTCATGGTTGAGAGAGTATAAGCGAGAGAGATCCGAGGGAATATGGACACCCAAATACTTAATGGACGTATCCGTCCAGCGAAAAGGGAACACCGATGCCAGGTGAGACACCTCCTTTTGGGGGAGTGACACATACACCATCTCCGATTTCTGTAGTTTAACTTTGAAATTACTGAGTCTCCCGTACGTGTGAAATTCCTTCAATATTGCTGGGAGAGAGATACGAGGATTGGTGACATAAAGGAGCAGGTCGTCCGCAAATAGGGACAGTTTATGGTGATTTGTCCTATCAGTATTCCCTGAACATCGGGGTTGCCACGATTCCATTACTAGGGATATAAATAGGGCGACAGGGGGCAACCCTGCCTTGTCCCATTAGAGATAGACAGCGGTAGTGAAAGTGCACCATTAACTCTAACCCTGGCCGAAGGGCTTCGATATAAGGCCATGATTCTCTCTCTCATATGAGGGTCAAGGGACGGAGCGCAAGGTAGCCTCCAGGAACCCCCAGTGTACTCGGTCAAAAGATTTTTCAGCGTCAATGGATAATAGGCACATGGGGGTTATGGAGGTCTGGGCCCTCGCTATCAAAGAGGTAGTCTTAATCGTATTGTCCCTGGCCTCTCGCCCCGGGACAAACCCCACTTGTTCTTGGTGTATCAAAGAAGGAATGAAGGGCTGAAGTTGGAGCGCTAGGAGTTTAGAATATATTTTGGTGTCCACATTCAACAGGGATATCGGACGGAAGTTCCCACAATGAGTCTGGTCTCTTCCTGGTTTGGAGATCACAGAAATGTAGGCTTGCAGGGCTTGGTTTGAAAATGGACAATTCTCAGAAATGGTATTAAAGGTTTTGGTAAGCAAGGGAATCAATTCCAGTTTGCATTTTTTGTAAAATCTAGGAGTAAATCCGTCAGGGTTTGGACTTTTACCCGTTTTGAGGTTTATGACAACAAATGCAACCTCCTCTTCCGAGAAATCTTCCTCCAAAGAGGAGGCCTCAGCATCCGGAATAGTGGCTAACGAGTTCGTCTCTAGATAACTGTTGATCTCCTCTGTGGAGGGTTCAGAGGATCTGGGTTGATTACCTCCAATGTTATATAACTCTGAATAGAATTTGGAAAATTTGTCTAAAATTTGGTACTCTTTATGCACCAGCCCCTTTTCCGGGGAATTTATTGCAAAAATATGAGTGGTCGGGTTGCGGGTGTGGAGTGCTTTGGCTAGCCATGCTCCGCATTTGTCACCATATTCAAAGAAGCCCTTCTGCATGCGCTCCCTAGCACAACAGTATTTTTGGTCTAGGATAGACAAGAACTCCTGGCGTATGGAGGAGATCTCTGCTTTTAAGAGCTCCGAAGGGGTCAACTTATTAATGCATTCTTTGTCGGCAAAGGATCTTAATAATGTTTTAAGTTTATGGGCTCTCTCTTGTTTCAATCTAGTCCCATGTGAAATGAGGATGGATTGTAATTTACTTTTGAGAGCATCCCATGTGGCTGGGAGTATGGAAGCATAGGGATTCTCTGAGGCGGAGCGGATTGCTGCTTTCAACTCCTCAGAACATAATTGATCATCTAATAGATGATCATTAAGCCGCCATTTGCCTTTCCGGCCTGGGAAGGGGGAACCCTCTAGGGCGCCAAATACCGGGGCATGATCGGACCACAGGAATGTATCAATGGAGCATCTAGGTAACATATCTAGCAACCTGGATTGTATTTTGAATCTATCAGAATGTAATTCAGAGTTTTATGAAAAGCAATAGAGACCCCCCCTGCCTTCTTATCCGGGTGTGGACAATGGAACCATTTGGAGTATAAATTGGTTGGGCAGTTAGGTATCGCGTTCGCCACAAAATGAGTTTCCTGAAAGAGAGCTATAAGAATTTTCTGTTTATTAAGCCTATATAATATTTGCCCCCTTTTTGCCGGGGTATTGAGACCCTTGACATTAAAGGAACAAAAAGACAGCACCAAGTTATGCATAACTGTGTTAGTTCGTAGGGATAAAGATGAGAGAAGAAAGGCTAGAGAAGGGAGGGTATAGGTTAGGGTTGGGAAAGGGAGATAAGACAAACACACCAGGCAAACTACAAACCAATAAGCCCTAATCTATATAAGTCTAAAGATCAGGGTGGGGTGTCAACTATGTATACACGAACGGGCCTGCCATACGTGTAAACCCCAATGGGAAACGGGTAAACTAGAGAGGAGGAGTACGCGAATACAGCATCTGCGACCCCCCTATTGCCGTGAGTGAGGGAACGTGAAAAAGAAAGAGAGAAAGCTATCTAATTTTTGCAAGAAATTTTAAAGAAAAGAGGGAAGATCACATGGACCACCCCTGCAGGTGTAGGTTATTTCTGATAACTGAAAAGTATTGCACATCTGCAGCTAAAACACAATAGAATGTCAGCACAAGACTTTTGGCAACTTGACAATATGTAACACACCATCAAAGAACTCATACAGACATGATATGTCACTGATTATCTGGTGCACCCTAACGCCCTCTTCTGCCTCCGCGATCTCGGCGTCTCGGAGGTCTAGCCGGGAGTGGGGGGACACCCCCCAACCCCTCCGGTACAGGCAACCTAGGTCACTCAGTGATGATCGGAGCCGGAAAGCCCAAGGCAGCCGCTAGATCAGGAGCCTCAGCCGGATGTCGTAGAGTATATCTGCCCCCTTTGTAGCGAACATGGAGACAAAATGGGAATCCCCAGGAGTATGGAATGTTCCTGTGGCGGAGCTCTCCAAGTAGAGGTTTAAGGGCCCTCCATTTAAGCAGCATGAGACGAGACAAGTCCGGGAGTAGTTGTAAGTTTGTGCCTTGGAACTGGATGTTTTCCATATCTCTGGCTTTGGACATTATGGCATCCTTGATTTGGCATTTATGAACCCTGCATATGACATCTCTAGGTGGAGCCTGGTCACCGGGTTTAGCTTGTAGGGAGCGGTGCGCCCAGTCCAATTCTAGAGGCGTGTGAACCGGGACCTCGAGTATAGAATTAAATATCTGCCGAAGGGTGTCATGCAAATGAGAGGCTTCTACTGTTTCCGGTAAGCCACGGACTCTTATGTTGTTGTGACGACGCCTGTTTTCAGTATCATCCAACTGGTCAGCTAGAAATTGTAATTGGAAGGAATGCAGAGACAGGGTAGATTCAAGATTGTCCATTCTGTTAGAAATGGATGCTTGGCTGTCTTCTGCAGCAGAAACTCTAACGGTGAGATTTTGAACGTCTTCTTTCACTACCCCTAGTTCCGCCCCATATGACTGTTCCAATCTCGCCATGTAACTTCCCATGTCTTCTCTAGTAGGGATAGAGCGTAGGTGAGCGTGGAGGGCTCTCAATTCCGCTAGCATCCCCAATTCTTGTGATAAAAGGACAGACGGAAAGCCAGACATCATCATCTGTGATTGTTGTGGTAGCAGAGAGGGGTGTGTGGAGCAAGGTAACATTGCAGTTACAGATCCACACGGGTAGAGTGATGCGGACAAAGAAGGTGACGGAGGAGATGCAATGGCTGCTGGGGAGCAATTCCCAGGTGTGGGTGGCCATTCCTCGCCTTGAGAAGACCAGAGGGCTGGAGAGTGTGGATTATCCAGTCCCTGGGGTAGGGAACAGTCCAGGGTCACATTTTGGTCTGGAGTTGACCTATGGTGGGCCTCCTGTTGAGGACATGTCATGCCCTTCTGGGTGGCTTCCCCCTCCCCAGCCTCAGCATCAGATGCTGACAATAGCCCAAAGTCAATATTTCTGGGGGCCACGGATGACCCTATCAGCTGGTCAGCCGCCTGGGGGCCCGGATCCACTTGGCCAGATGAAGCTGCCTTGTTTGAGGGAGCGTGAGGTGACGCAGCTGTACTGCCATGCTCCTGCCTGATCAGCACCGCACTCACCTCCGGTCTGCACATGACTCCCAGCGGTGTCATGCTGCGTGGTATGTCCGGAGCCCGTCTGCGCCGCCATCTTGAAGGACATTGCGCCGAGCTCCCGCCAGAAACTCGGGAGCCTTCTCTCGGGGAATCCTACCCCACGGGCTACAGATCTATCCCTGGTACCTGGTGATTGGTGAGTACGGGGCTGTAATGCCGGTGTGTGGAGGACCGCGTGGAAGTTCCCGCCGCCATGTCGGCACCACGTGTCGCAGGTGCTGAGGCTGTCAGGGGAGACAGAAATCTTCCGATCCCTCGAGCAGCTGTCTTGGGCACGGTGGCACTTGATGCCTGGGGTGTTCCCCTTTTCTTGGGACCCCTCTGGGTGTATTCTGTAGATAGCGGTGTGGTACGGCTTTCAGCGGGGTTTCGGCTGCAGGAGCTACTCTGAAGCACGTCTAGCCTCCTCCATAGTTCGGCCACGCCCCCTTGTCTTTGGATTTAGCAGTGAGGAGATCATTGGAGACTTTAGAGAGAGCAGTTTCAGTGGAGTGCATAATAAAGAAACCAGATTGTAGGGGTTGAGGAGAGAGTTGCTTGAAAGAAGAGGGGACTACACCAGCAGAGAGAGAGAGGTTGAAGATTTTAGTGAGGCTAGAAGTGACTGCTGGGGAGAGAGACTGTACAAGATGTGAGGGGATGATGCACTGATACAGATAGTGGGTCAAGCAGAGAAAAGGAGCCTGTACACTTCTTCCTCTGTAATTGGCTCAAAGGAAAAGAGTGAACAAGATAAGGTAACAGATTTGTGGGGTGAGTGGTTTGAGAAATTATTTCCTGACAAATGCAATAAATTTTATATTTAAAGTAGGTGGCCAGATCTTCGGCCCTGAGGTCTGTGACAGGTGGCTGCACCTTTGGTGTTAGTAAGGAGTGAAGAGTATCAAAGAGCCTTTTGGGGTTGTTAGAGAGAGAGTATATTAGATTAGTAAAATAGACCTGTTTAGCAAGGTGAATTGCAGAGTTATAGGTTTTTAGCATAAATTTGAATTGCAGAAAGTCTGCAAATGTGCACTATTTTCTCCACAGACGTTCAGTAATCCTGGAGCACTGCCAAAGGAAAAAAGTTTTCTCTGTGTGCCATGGTTTCCTGTGTCTGTTTTGAAAAATTTTGGATAGTGTATGGTGCCATCTCATCTAGCGCACTTCAGACAGTATGATTTATTGGTTAGTAGCCAGGTTTGGACATGTGTAAGAGGAGATGGGGATAGTGCAGACTGTAAGGTTTCTGTGAGTTGGATGTGGTTTCCGGTATGAGCGATGTGTGGTAGGATTCAGAGAAGGTGAAGGATTATTGAAAGTAAAAGAAAGGAGGTTATGGTCTGAAAGTAGAAAGGAAGAATTGGTAAAATTAGGTATTAAAGAAAGTCAGGAGAAGACAAGGATGTTTCCCTCATGAGTGGGGCAATCAGAGAGTTGTGAAAGACTTAGAGAAAGTAGGTAGTGCTAAAGAGCTAAGAGGTAGGAGGGGAAATCGGATTGTTAACAGGGATGTTGAAGTCTCCCATGATGATGGTTGGAATGTTACAGGATAGAAAGTGAGAGATTCAAGAGGCAAAATGGTCAAGGAACTGATAGGCTGAGATGGGAGGAGGGTATACTATAGCCACACAAAGATTGAATGGGCAGAAAAGTCCTAGGGTGTAGGAATGACCTGGAAAGTACATTGCAAAGAGAGTAGTACGCCTACACATCCTCCCTGCATATTCTCAGGTCTGAAGCAGTGAGAAAAGTGTATATACTGGTGGTATGTGTGGGGACTAAAGATATTGTGGGGGGGGGGACATTTGGGGACTACATAGATACTGGGGGGAGCTTGTGTGTCGATTACATATATACTAGGGTTCCTGTGCTATCTAAATTAATTAGGATTTGCTGGTGTTAAATATGACTGATTTTGGGGAAACTATACGGTAGTATATATTATAATATGTTGACACACCCAGGTACCACCCGGGTGGCAAATTCTGCAGAGATAAGTTATGGAGGAGTTCACATGACATTCTCTACTTGAAGGAAAAGAATTGGCAACAATGAGGACACTACAGGAAGAAGAGACGAAAAACGAGACCAACTCAGACATAGGAGACAGCTGCAGGCTAACAGTAAGTGATGTCTTTGCCCGATTGCAGCCCAGATGTGCAGTACATTTAAGGCCCTATGCAAACTACTGTATAGGAACATTTGTACAGCCGCAAGCTTGTAGCCGTACATACGTCCCCCATAGGCTGGCAAAGGGCACACGGAGCGATAGGGTGCATCACACATTCCCCTCTGTACACAGGGGAATATAGGATACTTCCTATCCTTCCCTTTGATACAGCGCTGTGTGGCATGCATCCCTATGTGGAGAGGTCACCCCTCCTCCTCTTCATGGCGGCGAACACATGTCTTCCCTGCTACGGCCCAGCAAGCATACGTTCGTGTGAATGTAGCCTTATGCTGGTATATATTGATGTGTGTGGCAAATTCATTTTGGTAAATGGTGTTTGCTACATTCATTACACGTATATATATATATATTTGTGGTATTGCAGGTATTTTCACTGGAGGGATATATTTATCTATCCTCACTATATTTACTGCTGGTAGGCCTTATTGTAGATGATCACATAGCAGTTGGCCTTGTAGATTTAATTGTTAGGATTTTTAATGGGGGGGGGGGCATTTCATTGTTTTCCTCAGGATCAGCCCTTAGGCCCCTTCCACACTAGCGAGTGTGATGCGATGAACTCGCATCACACTCGCAACGCAAGCTCCCGGGAACGCACGGCCCGAACGCTGCACCGCGGGAGTGAACTGACATGCTGAGTTCACTCCCGCGGTGCAGCGTTCGGGCCGTGCGTTCCCGGCAGCTTGCGTTGCGAGTGTGATGCGAGTTCATCGCATCACACTCGCTAGTGTGGAAGGGGCCTTATTCTGACGTATATTTGCTCTAAAGGGAGGTGGGGGGGCACAATTTGGATTGACTGTCTAGGGTGCCAAAATGCCTCGTCCCAGCCTTTATTTTTTAGGGAATGGAAGGCAGGCTGGTAGTGGTACCATTCCCAACTCCTCCAGTGACTGGGATTGTTCTCATTAGGAATGCATAAGAGGTCTGCTGTTAAAGCAGACAATGGCAGAGCTTGGCTGGAAAGCCAGAAAGGTGTTTCCTCCTGATGGAGGCTGTCTTGGACTGTCTTTACTATCTGTTATTATAGGTGAGGAAACCAATTTCTGTTTAGTTAGAACCCAGATGGGCACGTTCTTATTTTATGTTTAGTTTCTGTGTTGAATTTCAACACCATTGTTGGAGTGAGCAAAAGTCAATATTTGGACTGCTATTCTTATTGTAAATATATATACACACACACACTTTACAAATACCCACATTTTACAAATACCCACATTACATTGTGGGTGGTGCCACATTCAGCAGGGACAGGACGAATTGGCCCGGTATTACGGCAATAATTCAGTTTTCCGTTTTTAGCCCTTGTACAGCCCCTAAGCTGCTAAGGCTGTACTTATGCCACTGCATCATACGGTGCACTTGCAAATTTCTCATCTCTTTTTTTTCTTTTTCCCCAGTACATATTTTTCAGGAATCTCAAATATCTGGTTCAAAGCACTCTGGCCAAACACTGACAGTACCCACTGTGTGCCAAGAACTCCAGGTTGCCATAGCAAGCAAACACTCCCAGCTCTTTGAGTCCCTGATGGGGCTGGAATGGCATTTAAAGAAGATTGTAGTTGCTATGATAACTACAGGGAGCACACTGTGGTGTAAATTGTAAAGCAAAATATGGATGTATTTTAGTATTACATCGCAAAAGTTAGATATTAGAGCAATGTAAACAATGTAGATGTATAATGATTAAATAGTTAGATAAATAAATAGTTCCATGTGTGTTTTTTTCCTGTTGTAATTGCACAGAGACCCCAATAACATTGTCTTCTCTTGTGTCTGACAGTTTGGCTTAAGGTACATCTAGTTCCCAATCTGGAATGTCTGGAACATTCAGTCCAAGAATCTTGTATAGAGGAGGTCAGAATGCTCTTTGAGAAATACAGTACAACTTTGGAATGGAAAGCCCTTCCGATTTATCTTTTTTTTTTAGGAGAAGTAATAGAGTAAGGAGATAAAGGTAGCAGAAAAAAAAAATCTTAAAGGGGTTATCCGGGTTTTAAAAATTTCTTATGGCTGGGCTGGGGAGGGATATTTAAACATAATAAACATGTACTTACCTCCTCCGGCGCCGCCAATGTCCCGCACCGTGCACAAGGAGCTTCCGGTCCGGGATGTGGATATCCGTGTCGGATAGGAGCTTCCAGCTCCCTTTGCGCTCCTGTAATGAAACCGGCGCACAGAGAAGACCGGCCGCGGAGCGGGACATCGGCGGCACCGGATGAGGTAAGTAGATGTTTGTTATGTTTAACTAGCCCACCCCAGCCCGGCCCTAATTTTTTTTTAAAACCCGGATAACCCCTTTAAGAGAGACTATTGAGCCAGGCGCCTAAATGTCTACACAAAAGATTGCTGTCTTGTGGTTAGATGTGAGGGGATGTTGCAGCATCTAGCCCAAGTATGAATTATCCAAATGGTTGAGGGAAAATGGGATAAATGGATAGACGCGCTACATCCGTAATAGAGACAAAGTTGAATTTGATGGAAACACTGGTTCTATGGCAGTGGAAGAAGATACCTCTGGTTGGTAGGGAGGAGGTTGTCTGATCACTGGATCCGAGCAGAAGAGGTGCCTGGATGCTGAAGAGCTACGGGAGTCTGATTGGGATATTTTTTGGTTGAGGGTTGACAATGATTGCAGGGGTTGCTCCCAATAATAATGTGATGGGGTTTTGGAGCATTAAGGTTTGTGGCCATCTTGCTAGCATTAAGGTTTTGGGGTCTAATTAAAGGATATATACCACCAGGTTGAAAGACTGAATGCAAAAGAGGCCGAGGGCCCTTCAGGCTCCATTAACACCTATGGAATTTGGAGCCCCTCAGGCTCATTTGCATACAGTCTTTCATCCTGCTGGTAGATGCCCTTTAAGTTAGTTTAAAAAAAACACTGCATCTGTTTTGCTAGAATCTAAAAGTATTTCCCATTCCTTTTCTTAAATTGCCCATGTGCCTTTACTGCCTTCTGCATAATCCATGTGCAACATCTCCGCCAGGGCTGACAGCATGGAGGGCTGAAACCGGAGTGGCTGACACATGTGGCTAGGCCTAGGGTTCTGATGCAGGCCTCTTCTGCACCCATCTGGGATGGAAATGTGAGGCATGAAGAGGTGGAGGCCCCACATGTATAAGGTATCCTCGTGGAAGGTGTCTATTTCCCTGGCATATGTTATGTTGGAGGCACATGATGGTAGCAGCAGGCTAGTGACAAGCCTTTGTACTACCTGAGGCAAAAAGTCCCCACACTTGTCCTGTTTCACAGACTGACCAGAGACCCAGGGATGAGACTCCTTAAATCATAGTGATGTATAATACAACATTTTTTATATTAAACAATATTATTATTTCCCCACTAAAAAGCAGTACCAAATGTCTTTTCAAGTGCATAGGGAAACCCATACAAGGCCAAGCCCATAAGAAAATGGCACCAATGGGGTTTTTCACCAATTTGAAATTTTTTTCCACTTGACGGTACACAACATGGAATATTAAATACAGTCACTTTGAAGTACAATTTGTTACTCAGATACGAGGCTTGCACATGAAAAAATTAAAAAGTTATGGATTTTTGAAGGTCTGGAGTGAAACATTTTGTAAGGGGTCAAATGCTGCACAGAAACCTTACACATGTCACTTGCATGCAGATGTTAACACATACGCATAAAAACACAATGGCAAATATTATACACACATGCATACACAGACATACATGATACATTTTACACACACATATATGTGTGTATATATATATATACACTCACCGGCCACTTTATTAGGTACACCATTCTAGTAACGGGTTGGACCCCCTTTTGCCTTCAGAACTGCCTCAATTCTTCATGGCATAGATTCAACAAGGTGCTGGAAGCATTCCTCAGAGATTTTGGTCCATATTGACATGATGGCATCACACAGTTGCCGCAGATTTGTCGGCTGTACATCCATGATGCGAATCTCCCGTTCCACCACATCCCAAAGATGCTCTATTGGATTGAGATCTGGTGACTGTGGAGGCCATTTGAGTACAGTGAACTCATTGTCATGTTCAAGATACCAGTCTGTGTTGATTCCAGCTTTATGACATGGCACATTATCCTGCTGAAAGTAGCCATCAGATGTTGGGTACATTGTGGTCATAAAGGGATGGACATGGTCAGCAACAATACTCAGGTAGGCTGTGGCGTTGCAACGATGCTCAATTGGTACCAAGGGGCCCAAAGAGTGCCAAGAAAATATTCCCCACACCATGACACCACCACAACCAGCCTGAACCGTTGATACAAGGCAGGATGGCAGCTTGTGCAAATTGTAGCCTCAGTTTCCTGTTCTTAGCTGAAAGGAGTGGCACCTGGTGTGGTCTTCTGCTGCTGTAGCCCATTTGCCTCAAAGTTCGACGTACTGTGCGTTCAGAGATGCTCTTCTGCCTACCTTGGTTGTAACGGGTGGCGATTTGAGTCACTGTTGCCTTTCTATCAGCTCGAACCAGTCTGCCCATTCTCCTCTGACCTCTGGCATCAACAAGGCATTTCCGCCCACACAACTGCCGCTCACTGGATGTTTTTTCTTTTTCGGACCATTCTCTGTAAACCCTAGAGATGGTTGTGCGTTAAAATCCCAGTAGATCAGCAGTTTCTGAAATACTCAGACCAGCCCTTCTGGCACCAACAACCATGCCCTGTTCAAAGGCACTCAAATCACCTTTCTTCCCCATACTGATGCTCGGTTTGAACTGCAGGAGATTGTCTTGACCATGTCTACATGCCTAAATGCACTGAGTTGCCGCCATGTGATTGGCTGATTTGAAATTAAGTGTTAACGAGCAGTAGGACAGGTGTACCTAATAAAGTGGCCGGTGAGTGTAATATATATATATATATATATACACGCCACGATTCACACGTATATATACACATAACGCATAGTACATTAAAATCAAGTGGATACATTTCACAATATACATGTAGGTTACACTTTTTACTCCCAGATACCTAGACTTTAATGGGCCCACTGAAGAATTGTTACAGAGAAACGCGACAAATAACACAGGTAGGCGGTCAGCTGTGTTTCTCTATGAGCCGCGCCGGTTGGCATCTAAGGGGAGAGGGGGGAAGAGATCGGTTGAAATGCTGATGAAGCTTTTCACCTGATCACGTATGGGGCCCAGCCTGCACACTGTTCTCCAAAATAGTCTATTGGATTGGCAGGAATCATTTAAAATTGGATTGAAAATCTGGCTGAAGGATCATATCCAGAGAGTTGTGGTCAATGATTCCCACTCAGAATGGCCCACTATTATTTAATATATTTATTAATGATCGAGAGGTAGGACTTAATAGCATTTTGTCTATTTCTACAGATGACATCAAGCTGTGGAGTGTAATACAGTCCATGGAGGATATTCATAGACTGCAGGGTGAATTGGAAAAACTCAGTGTTTGGTCATCCACTTGGCAATTGAGGTTCAATGTGGATAAATGTAAAGTTATGCACCTGGAGGCTAACAATCCAAAGGCAAAATATTTCCTTGGGGGAGTAAATCTGGGAGAGTCCCTTGTTGAGAAAGACCTGGTGGTACTAGTAGATCATAAATTGAATAACAGCATGCAATGTCAATCAGCTGCCTCTGAAGCCAGTAGGATCTTGTCATGTATCAAAAGTGGTATGGACTCTCAGGATAGAGATGTAATATTACCACTGTACAAGGCATTGGTTCAGCCTCACCTGGAATATGCTGTCCAGTTCTAGGGACCGGTCCATAAAAAGGATGCTCTGGAGCTGGAGAGGGTTTAACGTAGAGCCATAAAAATGATAAGGGGTATGGAGGTTTTCAGTTATGAGGAAAGATTAAAAAACCTTGATTTATTTAGTCTGGAAAAGAGAAGACTACGAGGGGACATGATTAATTTATATAAATACATGAATGGTCCATACAAAAAATATGGTGGTAAAATGTTTCAGATTAAATCAAATCAAAAGACTAGGGGTCATGAGGGGGATAAATCAAGGTTTAATCACCAGAGGCAACAGGGCTTCTTTACTATGAGAACCGTCGATCTGTGGAATAGCCTGCCTCAGACGCTGGTAACAGCCGGGACAGCAGAGAGCTTCAAATCCCTTCCTCCTCCAATCCCTTCCCTTCCTTGGTTGAACTTGATGGACAACTGTCTATTTTTCAAACTATGATGATATTATGATGATGATGCAACTAAATCCTTTATTAAAATTCCACAATCTAATATACTCAAAAACTACAGGTAAAATAGCTCATGTATAAAAAACAAGAAACACAAAGCGCTTCTTACCCTGGCCTAGGTTTAGACCTGATTGCTTGTTCTAGAGCATGTCAAAATGTCAATTCCTTCCTTTTTATTTATAAGGACAAATTCTAATTATATTATTACAATTCTTTACAAAATTCCTCAGAACTTATTACCACAAATTGTTAAATATATTAGCGATGATTTTTTTAAGATGCTCTCCTGTTCTGCTGAGTTACTCTTTATTTAACATAGATATTGTCACAGGTACGGGAGCTCCTGCGACCCATATCCCAGGTCGCAGGCGCTTCCGTCCGTGCTCTCCCTGGTTACTTTGGACCCAGCTTGCAAGCCAACTTACCTCCCTCGGCTTAGGCGGCAGTCTCTGCGGTTCCCACGGTCCGGCAAGTGTGGGTACCCGTCTCCTAGGGCTCTCGCTGAGATTTAAAGGACCAGCGGCTCTCTAATTTGTGAAAAATGACCAGTCCCATACTGTGTCCCCTGCCAGATCTTTGTGCTCTGTGCCTGAGAGAAACCTTTATTCCATGCCCTTTGCGGTTTCCTGTTGTGTCCCCGATTCCGTTCCTCTCTCCGATCCAAAGCTGCCCGCCCTGACCTACCTCTACGTCCCTGGCTTTTATCCTGTGCTGCCTGTCTCAACTTCCTGCCTGTCCCCGACCACGAGTTTGCCTTACGATTCTGTACCTCTCAGATGTACCCTCTCCGCGGTGCCCGCTTCCCAGCATCATTCGCCTCTCCACGCTCCTGCTCCCATCCTGGCTTCCCAGCGCGCATTACCGGCTCCTACATCGGCGCTCACAGATTTAAATGGTCAGCGCACCGCTGATTGCTGGCTCATCCCAGCATTCCCCGCCGGATCTTCGTGCTCTATGCCATCGAGAAAGCTTTGTCTTGTGCATGTGATTGGATTCCCCATTTTGACTCCGGACCTGTTCCCGTTTCGCTCCTCCTCAGGCTGCCCTGACCTTCTGCTCTGACCATGAACCTTTTCCGCCTGTCTTGACCTCCTGCCTGTTCCCGACCATAAACTTGCCTGCCGACTCTGTAGCTAACCTTGGCCGCCTGAAAAGTCACACCTGCTGAACGACCTGGTGGTACCACGCCGCAGCAAGTCCAACCCGCTTTGAAGCAGGCTCTGGTGAAAACCGGGTGCCGCTTAGACTTCGGAGCCAGGTGTCTGCTCACATCATCGTCCGCGGTGGTCCAGAGTATCCACTACCACTGATCCTGAAAAAAAATGACATGTAATCCATATAACACAAGCACTTTCATTGTATTGAGACATGCAGCATCGGACTGGGTTGGCGGGGGGCCGGGGAAACCCCCAGTCCCGACACAAATTTGCAGGGGCCTCCATTTTCACCAGAGGCCAATGCCACTAGTATTCATATGCGGCTGCAAAGATGTGGCGCCGGCGGCGCCTGCTGACAGCCGGCCCCAGACCTGTCATCTGCATCTTTAAGATGCAGATAACATGTCTGGTCCGGAACTGTCATTACAGTAAGACTCACAGTACTACTAGTACCGCAAGTCTTACAGTCTCCAGGGCCCAGATGTGCGGCAGGTAATGACGTTGTGTGGTTACGCAGCCGCGCATCCTGTTATCCTCACTCTTCAGTCAGAACCTGAAGAGGTGAAGATAGGAGAATGTGCCTTTAGGTAAGTTTTTTTTTATCCCCACCTTCATGCCATAGAATGGGAGGTGGGGGGCTAGAATTTATTAAAAAATAATGTATATATGTATATATATGGCATCCCCCAGTAGTATACAGCCAACCAGCCCCCATGAAGTATACAGCCTGCCAGCCCCTTGTAGTATACAGCCAGCCCACAGTAGTATGCAGCCAGCCTGCCCCCATGTATTATACAGCCTGCCAGCCCCCATGTAGTATACAGCCAGCCACCACCCAGTAGTATACAGCTAGCCCCCAGTAGTATACAACCTGCCTCCATGTAGTATACAGCCAGCCCAAAGTAGTATACAGCCAGCCACCCCCCATGTAGTATACAGCCAGCAACCCCCTATAAATTATACAGCAAGCCACCCACATGTAGTTTGCAGCCTGTCAGTCCCCATGTAGTATACAGCCAGCCAACCGCCATGTAGTATACAGCCATCCACCATGTACTATACAGCCAGCCCCATGTACTATACAGCCAGACCCCAGTAGTATACAGCAAGCCAGACCCCATGTAGTAGACAGCCAGCCCCATGTAGTATACAGCCAGCCAGCCCCATGTAGTATACAGCCAGCCAGCCCCCTTGTAGTATACAGCAAGCCAGCCCCCTTGTAGTATACAGCCAGCCAGCCCCCATGTAGTATACAGCCAGTCAGCCCCAAGTAGTATACAGCCAGCCAACCCCAAGTAGTATACAGCCTGCCAGCCGCCATGTAGTATACAGCCTGCCAACCCCCTTGTAGTATACAGCCAGCCAGCCCCCATGCAGTATACAGCAAGCTAGCTCCCTGTAGTATATAGCCGACCTGCCCCATGTATACAGCCAGCCAGCCCCCCTGTAGTAAACAGCCAGCCAGCACCCATGTAGTATACAGCCAGCCCCCTGTAGTATACAGTCAGCCCCCAGTAGTATGCTGCCACCCCCCCTGTAGTATACAGCCAGCCAGCCCTCAGTAGTATAGAGCCTGCCCTCCATGTAGTATACAGCCAGTCAGCCACCCTGTAGTATACAGCCAGCCCCCCATGTAGTATATAGCCAGCCCCCCTGTAGTATACAGCCAGCCCCCTGTAGTATACAGCCAGCCCCGAGTAGTATACAGCCTGCAAGCCCCCCTGTAGTTTAGAGCCAGACAGTTCCCAGTAATATACAGCCTGCCAGCCCCCAGTAGTATAAAGCCTGCCAGCCCCCAATAGTATACAGCCTACCAGCCCCCAGTAGTATACAACCTGCCAGCCCCCAGTAGTATACAGCCTGCCAGCCCCCAGTAGCATACAGCCAGCCAGCCCCCAGTAATATAAAGCCAGCCAGCCCCCAGTAGTATACAGCCTGCCAGTCCCCAGTAGTATACAGCCTGCCAGCCCACAGTAGTATACAGCCTGCCAGCCCCCTTGTAGTATACAGCCAGCCAGCCCCCAGTAGTATACAGCCAGCCAGCCCCCATGTAGTAGACAGCCTAGCCCCATGTAGTATACAGACTGCCAGCCCCATGTGGTATACAGCCTGCCAGCCCCATGTAGTATACAGCCTGCCAGTTCCCATGTAGTTTACCGCCAGCCGCCAGTAGTATACAGCCAGCAAGCCCCCATGTAATATCCAGCCAGCCCCACCACAAGGTGTGACTTGTGTATGTGGTGCGGAGATGCCAGAGTAGGGTTATTGTCATCAGTTCTTATTAAGGTTTTCAGCATTTCCTTATTGGAAGGTTGGTGCAGTGCGAACAATTACATTGAAAACCACAGCCCAGCCACCAGCAGAAAGCCCGGGAAACCAGGGGTAAGGGGGTCTTATACTATCCCTAACATTAATGCCCAGAGATAACGTCACCACTGCAGCCCCTGTACACAAACCAAGAGATGAGCACTAGCAGAGAGGGAGGAAGGGATAAGCTTATTCTTTACTTCACTGCCCCCGCTAGTGCTTAGAAATTCCCTTATCCCACAATATTTCTATGTAGTAGTAGGTTGGCCCCCAAAATCAATTTCAATGGTGAGCCCCGGGTACCCCAGTCCGACCCTGGAGACATGCTACAACTTCTATGAGACTTTGGAAAAACACAAAAGAAAATAAAGTAGTATGGTAGGGAAAATATAAGGTTAATGGGATCTGGCAATAAAATAACATAATTTAACTTGAAGTAAATGTTCATATTAGTATTTGTTATATTGAGAGGCATATTGATGTTATGGTAAACCGAATGTGTGCTGTGAAATGACAGTAACAAAGGAAACTCCGACAAGTGGGTAAGCTTTATTTATACAAAACAAGGCCCATACATTGACAGAAATGTATGAGGATTCATGCCAAGTCACACACATTAACTCAACTTAACTCTTATCAGCCTAAGCAGGACTGTCCATGATACACATTCTTCTGATCAGTATCAGCATGTGGTTGACCACTTCTTGGAGTCAGCAGGAAGTAGCTAAGTTAGGTTGAGTAAGCTAAATTCTAACTTGAAAAGTTAGAAATTGGAACACAAAAGTAAAGTATATATTAAATGGCTGCCAAACAAAGGATTTTGGCAAATTTAGTAAATCATGAGAAACACGAAAGTAAAAAAAAAAGAAAAGATGCTTTTCTACTCCTGACCTAAAAAAAAGTTCATAAATTTTCAACAACAGGGAATACCAACCCAAAAATGTTAACACTAGAAAAAGCATCTCGTCCTGCAAAAAAATGCCATCACATGGCCCCAATAACGAAAAAGTTAAAATTTTATAGCCTACAAAAAGGGCCAATGAGGAAACTAAAATCCTGGCAGCTGCAGGTCACTCCTTCCATTCTGCACCTTGTTGTGCGCCCATAAAACAAGTAACGGCCACATGTGGGGGTCTCTGTACTCGGGAGAAATTGTATAAAAACTTTTAACATGGGATTTTAGGGCTAAATGAACATATAACCATCAAAATCGGACCATTTTGATTCAATTACTACGAAGATCTCAAGGGGTTAACAGTCTTCATAAAAGCTGTTTCTGATAGTTTGAGGGGTGCAGATTTGAAATTGGGTTTATTATGTAGGGTGACACACCCCCTTGAGGAAGCGACGGCGAAACGCGCGTCGGGGTGCTGTGGTGGTGGTCTGGGGCTAATCTGGTCTGAGGCACAGGTATATTACTTTGACATTGTGTCTGAATTGATATTGAGTTTATATTTTCTGTGCCCGGTATAGCCCTTATTTTCATACTTATGGATTGATGTTGTATACTATTATGACGTGGTACTTTCTACTATGGTTAATAGACTGACCACCACCATGCTGTTTGTTTTTGTGGTTTTAATGTGTATGTTTTTAATGTCCAATTTTTGATTGTCTATATGAATTAATAAAGGTGTATATTTTGAATTTATTTTTGGTACTTGTAGTATGACGTGTGATCTCATATGTTTTCTGTTGGTATTTATTGCTTGAATTACATAGGGATCGGTTACCAGAGAAGTGGGTACACTTATTGGTATTTATTACCGTATTTTTTGCCCTATATGGCGCACCGGACTATAAGGCGCATTAGTCCGATGCGCCTTATATATGTAATAATTACATATATAAGGCGCATCGGACTATAAGGCGCGGGGTCCGGGGGCGTGGCGGAGGTCCGGGGGCGTGGCGGAGACCCGACGTGACGCGGCGACGGGACGCGGCGACGGGACGCGACGCCGAGACGCGACGGGGAACGCGGGGAAGGTGAGGGGGAGGTGGAGGAGGGCAGCGGACCATACTTACATAGGTCCCCGCTACCGGAGACCGGAGACAGCAGATCTTCCGCTGGAGATCTGCTGTCTCCGGTAGCGGGGACCTATGTAAGTATGGTCCGCTGCCCTGTGCCCAGCGCCATACATAGGGCGCACCGGACTATAAGGCGCACTTTGGATTTCCACGGAAATCCAATGCTTTTAAGTGCGCCTTATAGTCCGGAAAATACGGTATGTAGGGTGGTTTTAATACTAAATATTTAGCATTTCATTCAAAACAGTACTTATCCCCAAAATAGTAAATTCTGAAAATACGGAAAATCTATATTCGATTTGTAAGCCATCAAAATAAATTATCCAGACATTTCAAAAATTACAAAATTGTCAAGTAGACATTTTTTTGTAAATAAATGCAAAAGTTATCAGCCAACATTTACCACTAAAATGAAGTACAACATGTGGGGAAAAAACAAACAGTCTCAGAATCGCTTAGATAAGTTATAGTAACCATATAAAGCAACGCATGTCAGAATACAAAAAATCTGGCTGATCCTTAAGCTATAAAATGGCTGCATCCTTAAAGGGTTAAGTCCCAACCTCACCCCTTTTTCAACTAACAACATCAATGGTCACAAAAGTGAAAAATCTATTTTTATTCTCTGCCGGGTAACTATGCATGGAGCCCAGCGAGTCACATTGGGCGAAACTCTGCTGCTCGAGTCCACGGCCCACCTCCCTGCACGGTGGTATGCACATGCCTCTCTCTCAGCAACATCACTCATCACATTGCATCGGCTTCCCACAGCTGTCAGGTGGAGTGAGCATCGCATTGGTCCGTGAACTCCGCCAGCTCACTGTGCATGCATTGCATTGCTTAGCAGTCAGTGATATGCAAGAGTTTGCATGTCGGTTGCTTGCGCCTTTCTGTCTAGACACCGTAATCGGAATGAATGGCAATCTTTGTTTGCCACTCATTCCTTACTTGTATTGCTGGGAGTTAACATGTCTTCTAATCAGGATGACAAAATCAAAAATCAGAATCAGGATGACAAAATGGTTACATCACAACTGGTTAAACCCATTTTATATGCATTGCCTAAGACACACAAAAATATTTCACCTCCCCCCAAGCGGACAATTATTTCAGGTTTGGGGTCCCTGAACGAACAGCTGTGTGGGTGGTTAGGTTTGTGGTGGGAGGAATGCACTATATATTCCCCTGACAATCCCTTTTTGTACTGCATTAAGTGGTACGGCAGATACATAGATGACCTTCTGATCATCTGGAGGGTAGGTGTGTCTGCCACTACCACTCGTTATGTCATATATTAATCACAATCAAGTCCACCTCAAAGTTACACATTCCATACAAAAGAAATGCATAGAGTTTCTGGATTTGCACCTTAGAGGTATACCTGGCACTGTGATCATTACTTAAACTTTTAGGAAAACCAATGCGGGTAACACACTGTTACTTGCAACAAGTCAACACCCAAAACGTGCCATTAAAGGCATCCCTGTGGGGGAGGTTACACGAGCCAAACACAATTGTAGTACTTTGTCTGGTTACAACATTTGTACAAGATTGAAAGCAAGAGGTTATAAAAAAAATGGATGTTGGACGGAGCATTAAAAATTGATGATCAAAAAGACAGAAAAAATTTAGTACTGACAATGATCTCTCTCTGTCCAACACCATTGGAAACAAATTTGATAATGGTGGCAGGGTTTAGTCTCACAGAAATCACACCTTTAGTAATAGGATTTCTCCCTCTGTGTTCCAAAGTACAGGGCAATTGCATACATGGTTAAGAATGTTTAAAAGTAATGCTACAAGATGCAAAACTTGTACATTTGTAACTAATATATAAACATTTATGGCTAGTGATCGTGCTACACATTATAAAATAAAACATCTGATGAACTGCAACACGACCTGCGTTATTTACATCATCACATGCAGTAGTTGCAATTTATCATATGTAGGACAAACGTGCAGAGCTTTTAAAGTGAAATTTTCACTAACCCTGAAGGAAAAACCATTTCAGGGGTTTCAAAATATTTTTTTGTATGGAGAAGACACCAGCACATTAAGTGGTTTTGCTATAGAAAAAGTTTCCATCTAACAGAGGCGGAGACGTAAATGCAAAACTGAAGGACAGGGAAGCCTATTGGCTCCTCACACTAGACACTCGTCATCCAAACGGTACGAATTACAGAAATGAATTTTTATATCATTATTGAATTTAACCATATGTTAACGTATTTGGTCAACTGTTATTACACTACTAGCCAGGTGTCCTCTAACATGAAGCTTTTTCATATGTTTATGGACCCATGTTCGGAATGCATAGATACAGAACACTACTGTATTTGTTTAGGTATACATAGGAGTCCCTTTTTTTTTTATAAAACATGATACAAAACAAGTGATATAATATACTGTATACTTCAGTGGTCAACAAGTGTTTCACACGTTGTAATTTTATTTATTTTATATTTATATTCATGTTTTTAGCTTATTTTGTAGATGCGAAGTGGAGCTTAGGCAACACATTTGGTGACCACTGGGATGACATCCATTTTAACATGCTAGAAAATATTGACTAACTGTTTCCATAAAACAAAGTATCAACTTTGAGAACGTACTAATTCTGACAATGATCGGATGGAGTATGCACCAACAAAAGAGATTGTTTTTTTCAAACTGGACCTGGAATTTGTGCATATGTAACTTGGCCCTTGGACCATGCTCAACAAGAACTAAACTCGGGAGGATGGTGAGCTGAAACGCACCTGGTTTTGACAGTGATAGTAGACCTCTACAACTCACCAATTGCCACCTTCTGCACTTTCTAAACATTTTTTATTACTTGATAGAGTATTGTCTGTGTTGAAATATAAACTTATATTTTATATGCTAATGAGCCAGAGGTGCTCTGGCTTACGTCACCTGGGCACCTCCTAGCTCTGATGACCGATAGTTTATGTAATTTAAGGCCTGTATATTTCAATTGTAGCGAGGTTAACGTCTTTATCACTCAGACTGCCGGTGTTGTCACCTGGCAGTCTTTAAGTCTCGTGTACACACGTGGAGACTTGCCATGAGAGCCAGAGCTCGGTTACATGAAAAAAATTATTATTACCAGGTCTGATCATTAAGACTGCTGGTGACGTCACTCAGCAGTCTGTAAATCTCACAGTCGCACTTCGGCTCTCATAGAAAGTCTCTGCGATTATGTGAGTGATATCAGAGTGAACCCAGCTACAATTAAAATATACAATGCATGAATAAATTATCGGCCATCGGAGCTAGAAGATGCCCAGGTGCCGTAAGCCTGAGCGCCTCTGGCTCACTAGCTTATAGAATACAGTGGTGGCCAAACCTTTGCAATTCTGTCAGATAATACTCGGTTTTTCCAGATCTGTGTGTGTATGTGTGCGCACATGTATCTCTGTGTGTGTGCACATGTATCTGTGTGCGCATGTATCTCTGTGTGTGTGTCCGCACACGCACATGTATCCGTGTGTATACGCAGGTATCTGTGTGTGTGTGTGTGCGTGCGATAGTATCTGTGTGTGTGTGTGTGTACGCGCATGTATCTCTGTGAGCTTGCGTGTGTGCTCATGTATTTCTGTGCGTGTGCATTTAGGGAGAGAGAGCAGGCAGCAGAGAGGTCTACTGATCCGTGCAGGACTCTGTCGCGATGGCTGTGTGAGAGGTCAGGGTTCTCTACAGCCTGCAGGCCGCCATACCATGACAGCCCAGGCTTTAGCTGGAGCAGCTGAGGTGTGGCATGCTGCAGCAGCTGCCTGGTGGCATGCTTACTTGCAGGCTAACATCTCCGGGCTGACTAAAGACTTCCCCGGGATTCTGCTCCCCCTTTCTGTCTGTAGGAAATAAGAAGGAGCCATATAGATGCCTTGGTGCATCAGTTTGCTATAGGGAAGGTACCTGATCACCCTGTCATGTGGAGGGTGAGGGGCATATTAAACTGTCAGACTATGGGCCACATTTATAAAGCAGTCTGGGCCAGAATACTGGCCTAGACTTCACATAAATATACAGTGGTGGCTAAAAGTATTGGCACTGCTGCAGTTCTGTCAGATAATACTTGTTTTCTTCCAGAAAATGATTGCAATCACAAATTCTTTGGTATTAATCTCTTTAAAAACCAAATCAGTGATCATTTTACACAAAACTCCAAAAATGGGACGGACATAAGTATTTGCACCCTCAGCCTAATAATTGGTAGCACAACCTTTAGACAAAATAACTGCGAACAACCGCTTTCGGTAACCATCAAGGAGTTTCTTACAATGCTGGAATTTGAGACCTTTCTTCTTTGGCAAACTGCTCCAGGTCCCTGAGTTTTGAAGGGTGCCTTCTCCAAACTGCTATTTTGAGATCTCTCCACCAGTGTTCTATGGGATTCAGGTCTGGACTCATTGCTGGTCACTTTATAAGTCTCCAGTGCTGTCACTCAAACCATTTTTTAGTGGTTTTTGAAGTGTGTTTTGGGTCATTGTCCTGCTGGAAGACCGAAGACCTCTGAGGAAAACCCAGCTTTTTCACACTGTGCCCTGAATTATGCTGCAAAATTTGTTGGTAGTCTTCAGACTTCATTATGCCATGCACACAGTCAAGCAGTCCAGTGCCAGTGACAGAGGCAGCAAAGCAACCCCAGAACATCAGGGAACCTCCGCCATTTTTGACTGTAGGTGGTAGATAGTGTGGCAAGAGAGGATGGGGAGAAAGCACTAATAGTTTAACATCTTTGAGTATAAAGTTAAATGTGGAGGAGGAATTGTGCGCACCATGTATGGTTGTGCTTAGGATAGGGACAGCGCTATTTTGAGCTTCAGATGGGTATTTTCAGGTGCTGCCTTCAGATAGCAATCTCCTGTGTAACTTCGCCACACTATACAGGTCTAATTGGTCTTCAGGATTTGAAGATTTGATTTAAAGACCTATTGTTCCACAATAAAACATTTTTAGTTTTTACTTCTATGTGTTTGACTCGTGTTCTTTTCTTTGAAGGCCTCTTCCTGGGTATCCTACCATACAGTCCCTTTTCATTCAGATGCTGATGGATAGTACAGGTTGACACTGATTTACCCTTGGACTGCAGGGCAGCTTGAACTTGTTTTGATGCTAGTCCAGGTTCTTTATCCACTGTTTTCTGTCCACATCTAGGGAGGTTAGCCACAGTACCATGGGCTTTAAACTTCTTGATGACACTGCGCACAGTAGACTGCTTATGCTTCCTCGCAATTTTGATTCTCAAATCCTCAGACAGTTCTTTGGTCTTCTTTCTTTTCTCCATGCTCAATGTGGTACACACAAGGAGAGAGGTTTAGTCAACTTTAATCCATTTCAACTGGCTGCAAGTGTGATTTATTATTATTATTATTGCCACCACCTGTTAGGTGCCACAGGTAAGTTAGAGGTGCTGTTACTTACACAAATTAAAGAAGCATCACATGATTTTTCAATGATTTGACAATTCTTTTTGTGGTTTTCCATTGAAGACAAATTAAACGAAGATAATAATACCAAAAAAATTCTGATTGCAATAATTTTTTGGAAAAAAAAATAGTATTAATAAAAGCAAGGGTGCCAATACTTTTGGCTTCCACTGTATAGGTTTATATTTCAACATAGACAATACTCTATCAAGTTATAGAATATGTTTTAGTGCAGAAGGAGACGTCTGGTGAGTTATAAGCATCTACCATCACTTTACCTGATGGTAGATGTCCTTTGAGAGTTAGCCTGTAACAACAGTATAGCTATAAAGGTAGCAGATAAAGGTGGTAGGAATTGTAGTTCTAAAAAGGGAGGATTGTATTGCAGGATTATGATGATTTATTGTCCACAAGTCTAAAACTCACTTATTTTAGATGCATCAAGACAAGAAAAATTTTACCAATTGGTTGGAGTGAATTATGTTGGTTTATAACAAAGGACATTACAGTGTACATCGCTGAATCCCAATATTGCACTTGATTTAGGACTTAAAGAGGTGGCAGAATTTAACTGAGGATGAGATGAACCAAAGAGAATTTTTACTATCCGCTATTTGATTTATTTTAGATCACAACTATTTTACATTCCAAAATCGGATATACTTACAGCTTAGACTGTGCTATGACCAGTAAATTCGCCCCTAGCTTTGCAAATCTGTTTGGTAGTTTTGAAAAAAGAGTAACTTACAGTCATGCCCTTTTCAAGAATTGAATACTATGCAAAATGCTTCATTGATTATATTTTTTATTATCTGGAATGGTGATGTAGAAAGTGCTAAGAAGTTTGGAGGGGATCTAAATAGCAACATTTGGGGGTTGGAATTTACCAATAACATCTTTCCCAATGATGCAGAATTTTTAGATAGCACACATAGGGGCAAATTTACTTACCCGGTCCATTCGCGTTCCAGCGGCGGCTTCTCCGCTCTGGATTCGGGTCCGGCCGGGATTTAATAAGGTAGTTCTTCCGCCGTCCACCAGGTGGCGCTGCTGCGCTGAAAGTAAACTCATCGCGCCGGAATGCACCGAGCTGGACCAGGTGAAGGTAAGCGGTCCTTATGCGACACATTTTCGGTTTTTAAATGCGGCGGTTTTTCCGAATACGTCGGGTTTTCGTTCGGCCACGCCCCCCGATTTCCGTCGCGCGCATGCCAGCGCCGATGCGCCACAATCCGATCGCGTGCGCCAAAATCCCGGGGCAATTTAAGTACAAGCGGCGCAAAACGGAAATATTCGGGTAACACGTCGGGAAAACGCGAATCGGGCCCTTAATAAATGACCCCCATAATATTGACTATGCACAACAGTCAAATTCAAACCACAGCACAACTACACACATGGCATCCAAGTGACCTAACTACTACAGCAGCAAACCCCTTAAATGGGTTGTCCACTTTCAGCAAATAATTGATATGGTTTGTGTAAGGAAAAGTTATAGAAATTTTCCAATATACTTTGTGTCACGGTTACACCCACGATCCTCGGTTCGGAACGCGGGTGCACCCGTGCCTGCTGCCGCGGTCCCCGCTCCCCCTGTCCTCACTTACCTCTCCTGGCTCTGGCCTGTACTCTGGCTCCTGGCGTGTAGGCCGCATGCTTCTTGCCTGCAGTCAGACTTCTCCCAGCCTTAAAGGGCCAGCGTCCTCCTTATTGGCTCTGGCATTCCTGGCTCGGCTATATAGCCTGTCGACTCCCAGCATCCCCTGCCGGATCTTCAGCTCATTCTTCTGAGGAGAAAGCCTTCCTGAGCATTTCCAGACGCCTCCGAGTTCCTGTGTTCCGTGGTGTTCCTGGTTTCCTGTGTTCCCTTGTTCCGTGGTATCCTATAGTGATCCAGTGGCGGTCCTGTTATCCAGTGGTGGTCCTGTTATCCTGTGGCGGTCCTGTTATCCTTTGGTGGTCCTGGTATCCTTTGGCGGTCCTGGTATCCTGTGGCGGTCCTGGTATCCTGTGGCGGTCCTGGTATCCTGTGGCGCTCCGGTAATCTAGCAGCCATCCGAGGTCCTGCCAGCCATCCGAGGTCCTGCTAGTCATTCAAGGTCCTGCCAGCCATCCGAGGTCCTGCCAGCCATCCGAGGTCCTGCCAGCCATCCGTGATCCTGCCGTGGTCCTGGTTTCCTGTGTTCCCTTGTTCCGTGGTATCCTATAGTGGTCCTGTTATCCAGTGGCGGTCCTGTTATCCAGTGGCGGCCTTGTTATCCTGTGGCAGTCCTGTTATCCTGTGGTGGTCCTGGTATCCTGTGGCGGTCCTGGTATCCTGTGGCGCTCCGGTAATCCAGCAGCCATCCGAGGTCCTGCCAGCCATCCGAGGTCCTGCCAGCCATCCGAGGTCCTGCCAGCCATCCGTGGTCCTACCTGCCATCCGTGGTCCTGCCTGCCAACCGTGGTCCCCGTGTCCCTACCTTGGCTGCCACCGCGGGCCTAGTCACACCTGCGGAGCGACCTGGTGACTCCCGCCGCAGCAAGACCATCCCGCTTTGTGACGGGCTTTGGCGAAGACCAGGAGGCCACTTAGACTCCGCTCCCGGGTTGCGGCTAAGGTTGTTATCCCCCGCAGTGGTCCAGGGAGTCCACTGTCTATTCCCCTGAGACTGAGATTGTGACACTTTGTGTCAATTCCTCATCAATTTGCTGTCATCCTATGTTTACTTCTATGCTTACTATCACACACAGCTCTGATTACTCTCTGTGATACTAAGAGCCGTGCACCTGTGTGACAAAGGACAGATTTTTATCCACTTGAAGTAAACATGGATGCTTTCTGTAGCAGGAAAGCAAGCAGAGATCTAGCAAACTGTGAGGAATTCATACAGAATGTATATTGGAAAATGTATTAAAACGTTTCCTTGCACAAACCATATCAATTATTTGCTTAAAGTGGAGAATCCCTTTAAGCCAATTTAACGGTCTTGAACAAAAACCGAGAATTAAGGCATTATCAAACCTTGAGTTAACTGTGTGCCTTCTTAAGTTCTCAGAATAAAAAATATTTTGAAGAAGCATTGCAACATTATAACCCATGACACACCGGTATCTTAAACAGGCTATTCCGTCTAACTTGCCTTTAGACTTTCCAAATCATTGAATAACATGTTATCCCCCAGCTGATTGAAATTTTCTGGCACCAAGATCGTTTCCGTTTTCTCCAAAACATTGAGAAGTTTCAGATACAGTCACATGTACAGTCAGACAGTCTACTTTTTGTTCTGGTATCACGAAAGAAACTTTAAGTTTCCCTTTCCCTGGCCTTTCCTCTTCTCTTTTTTCTGTCTCTTTTCCCTACCTTTGACCCACCGTAGAGGTCACAGTAAGTACAGACGTCTTTTTATGGTTCTTATGTCTGTGAGATTGTCATTCTTCGTACAATCTTGATATGAATTGGGATTCATATACTGGCCTCCTATGCCTTATGTAGACTGGTGACCATAATGTCTAAGGCTTTAACTCTCCCATCAACAGAAGTATAGCTTTTCATAATTATAAATCCTTAGTTATGGATATTGTGTGTTTACAAGGGACCCATTTTTCCCAAACTTCCACCCCTTCCTATATGCATAGGTCATGCTGACTTCCTTTGTGGCTTTGGCTAACAAAAAAGGAGAGGAGTATACATTTCCTTTCCTCGTTCTTTATCGTTCCAAGAGTTGAAAGTAATACGATAATGACCATTTTATCTTGGTATCAGGCAAAATTTAAATATGATTATTACTGCCATTTCTTACTATGGGGGGGGGGGTTACTAGCAGATGTGCACGCTCATGATGAGTAACTGCAGAGTGCAGGAGAATACTCGTCCCGGTAGAAAGTAAAAAGGACCTTGAGTGATGTCATAAGCATGTGACTGATCACATGCTCCGGGTCATCCAATTACATACCAGGCTATGTAGCAGAGCTGTTTGCATTTGTCCAGCTGTGCCTAAGAGAACCTATCTTGTACGTAACCTGGGGACTGCCTATGAATTTATATTCACATCTCTTATAATCCAAGATATTCAAATAGAATATATATAGGTGCACCCAATATTAACTTTTATACACTCTCAGAATGGATCTGAGAAATGTGACAGAATGGTGGCCAATATATTGTAGCAAAGTAGATTGTGAGCCCCATTGGGGACACCAACAGATTTGGCAAGCTCTGTGTAGCGCTGCGTATTCTGTGTGCTATATAAATAAAGGAATTATTATTATTAAGCAGTATTCTGTGATCTATAATCTTTGTACCTTTTAATCTTCACTGTGCGTAGACCTGCCCCAGTATCATCTAATGGCCCCAATGTTCACTGCTTTCTTTCTCATAGCTTGTGTCAGTCAGTCGTTAGTGTGTGTCAGTACCCACTGCATATGTGTGTAGTGCGGCTGTGAGCTGAGAAGACTCTATGGCTCATTTACTATGGGTCCGAACGCCGCACTTTCGTCGGGTTTCTCGAATATTTCCGCTTTGCGCCGAATTGCCGCGAGATTTTAGTGCACGCGATCAGATTTTGGCGCATCGGTGCCGGCTTGCACACGACAGAAATCGGGTGGCATGGCCGTTGGACAACCCGACGGATTAGGACAAACCGCGGAATTTAAAAAAGATCAATCACTCACATGCACCGGGAAGAAGCAGGTGAACTCTGGGCGACCTCGGCGCAGCAGTGACACAGGAAGGGACTCGGGCGCACAAGCTTAGTGAATCGCGCTGGACCCAAATCCATGTTGGACAACGCACCGCGGGATCGCGATGGGACCAGGTAAGTAAATCTGCCCCTCTGACTCTGCGGAGCTTTGATCAAGCTGGTCACTTTTTTGTTTAGAGATGGTAAAATCCAATGCACTGTCTGTATTCTTATTTGGAGTGGAGACCATGGGGCTCATTTACTAAGGGTCCGTGGACCGCATTTTCGGCGGGTTTCCCGACGATTTCCGTTTTGCAGCGCATTTAAGAGGGGATTTTGGCGCACGCGTTTGGATTTTAGCACACAACTGCGATACGAATCAGGGGGCGGCCCGTTGGACAACCCGACAGATTCGGACTACGCACGGGATTTAACATTTCAAATTGTGTCGCAAGACACGCACTTACAAGCACCGAGAAGAAGAAGGTGAACTCCGGCGGACCTTGGCGGGGAAGCGACGGATGCAGGAACTCGGGCGCACAAGCTTTGTGAATTGGGCGAAACTTCATCTTCGCCGGACCGTCCGGATTGGGGATCGCGACAGGACCGAGTAAGTAAATTTGCCCGCAAGTGTCTGATATAGCTAAACATGTTTAGGAGCATCTTGCCCCTTGCTCAATAGCATATTACAAATATCCCATAATGCCTGGCTTTCATATATATTTTTTTTCAGACCTGTAATAAAACCTGGCCTGGATTGCTTAGACACAACAAAACAATCCTACTATGCCTCTTTCCCAACAACATCCATTCTGTGTGTTCAAATTCACCTGTATGAAAGTTCACCTTAATGGGAAATTCACCCTTATTCCTCCATACTGTTCTTCCACAGCTACAGTCCATGTCTCATACATTATACCACTTAGTATTACACTGCATTATCACTTATTTGCTTATTTGCTAGATCTCAAGTACCCCCGCCTTCGTGAAGAATAGCACAATCTCCCGTATTGTCAGTAAGACACCTTCAACCACCACTTGGGAAGATGTCGACTGTTGGTTTGTGGAATGTGCTGCAGATGATTTGGTTCCTGTGATAATATTACTCCTCCACAGTTTGCTTTGTGTTGTTTCATTCTGTCCTGTTATGAAAACTCCCCCTCACAGTGACATCACAGCCAGGGGTGGGGGTCACAAATCCCCTGGGTTTAAATTAGTGAAGCAGTCACATGGCTGAAGACTAGATCAATTTCTTCCCTAACTATTTGTAAGTATTGTATGTGCAATTTTATTCTTTGAGTGTACTGCATTTTAATGTAAATTAAATCATACTTTTAATAAGCCTTAAAGAATCTGAGTCTCTGAAGGAAATAACGTTACCAGAGGTCATGGTTAGCATAGTCTATGTAGTAAGCGATTGCATATTCTGTGTGAATTTATCCTTTTAATTAAGTTAGTTAAGTAGTGAGTGCATGTGCTGTGTAATCATCAGGGTGCATTGTCTGTGTGGTTGAGGTGCATATGGCCTTCTTTGCGTAAGTAACTCATGGGTGGTGGCAGTGCAGATTGGCTGGGGCTGAGATTCTGTGGAGTAAATTTAGCCTAAGGATGCCATTTTGTGGAAGTGGGCGGAGCTTAAGGGCTAAATTCTGGGACTCCATAGAGTAAGTATCCCCGTGTATGAACTCTGGTGAGTCGGGTTCATGACAGTTCCCATTAGGTTTTATTTTTAAATCTGTAACTTTTACTTTTTTTTTGTATCATTCTTCTTTATTGTAATCCAAAAAGAAACAGAATTAACAGAGTATAGGACACGCAGGTCCATCAAATAATATGTTGAGTTCAAATTATATTTCTGAGCATGAATAATTACATCATTATACATATACAAGATCATCGGATTTGTTGACATTAGATCGTCTGGCAGATGTAATATAGGAGATTGTTCTTAAAGCAGGTTATCTTTTGAGCGTGTCTGTTTGTACCCATGCAACAGTGCTGGGTAAATAACATATTTAAAACACATTTACTACAGAGTTCTAACACATGGTGAAAATGTGGACTGGTCAGTGTAAAATAAATGCAAACCTATAGGTCTGTGCGTAGGGGGGTAAGGGAAAGCAGAGGGGGTATAGGATAGAAGGAGAGGATGGGAAAGGAATAGGTCAGGCACGAGTCACGAGTAGGTCGGGGGAGTGTTTGAACGTCAGCCATGGGGCCCATATTAATGAGTGGTCTGCGGCTTTATTGTGAGATACCGCTGTGGCCTCTTCCAGACTATGCAGTAGGGAAATTTCCCCAAACCAGTCAGATACAAGAGGGGTACTTGTAGATTTCCATAATCTTGGGATAAGAGCACGTGCTGCTATTAGCATGTATCCCATTAGTGATCTCTTAGCCTTAGTCGCCGAGATAGGGAGTATTGACAGTAAGAGAACTGCCGGCTCGTTTTCTAGGTTGATACCTGTCAGGTCTAAGATCAGCTTGCGCACTAGCTTCCAGAAAGGTTGCAATTTCGGGCACCCCCACCAGATATGAGTCATAGTACCTGGGGCTGAAAGACAACGCCAGCATCTATCTGGACAGGATGGGTATATCTTGTGCAATCTACTGGGGACCCAATACCATCTTGAGAGCACCTTGTAGTTGGTTTCTTGTGCCTTACTTGAGATAGAGAGTTTGTGGCACAGCTCATACACCTTGAGCCACTCATCCGTAGTGTATGTCTTGCTGCATTTGTTTTCCCAATTCGCAATAAAGGGTGGGTTGGAAGAACCCCACTTGTCTAATAGGAGGTTATATATTACAGATATGGCATGTGGAGTCTCTGTGTTAGATGTGCATAAGGTCTCGAAAGGTGTCATGTTTCCGTGCAAGTTTGTCCTGTTTTTGATACTACGGTAGAAGTGGTCTACTTGTTTGTATTCCCATTGTAATCTTGGGGTGAGATCTAACTGTGGTGATATAGTTTCTAGAGATTTAAGTGACTCAGAGTCCAGGAGATTTTGAAAGCGAAGTGGGACTGATGTTCTTAGAGGGCGTAAGAAATCTTTGGAGATTCCAGGGGGAAAGTCCGGGTTCCCTGTCACTGGGGTAAGAGGGCCGTCAGGTGTAAATAGTGTCGTCTGATCCGTGAATCTTTTTAACGTCTTCAACACTTGGGACGCTGTATAAGGAAGGGCTTGTAAAGAATGATTGTGTGTGTTAAACACGGTTAGCCAAGGTATGGCAGTTAAGGGGACAGGTGAAAGATGGTCCTCTAAGCTCACCCAGAGTTTGTTTTTACCATGATGGAACCAATCCAGAATTCTGGCCGCTGTAGCTGCCAAGAAGTAACCCTTGTAGTCGGGCAAACCTAGGCCACCTTGTAGTTTCCCAGGTAGGTAATGGCGTCTGTCTTCCAGGTGAATGGGTAGTTAGCCGCGAGGGTTTGGGCAATTGCAGCTCCCAGATGCACTCCCATAGCTACACTTTTAGACATATTTATTTTGTGGTTGCTAAAGTGCCCAAATCTATTGAGTGTCTCCATTAGGGGTGGTAGAGAGGTTTGTGGATCTGTTAAGTAAAGGAGGACATCATCCGCAAAAGCAGAACATTTGTATTCAGTGGGACCTACTTGTATTCCTTTAATGTCTGTACATTTTCTGATTGCGACTAGTAGGTGCTCTATGACTAGGGCATAGAGTAGTGGCGATAGGGGACACCCTTGCCTAGTGCCATTACTGATTGTAAAAGAGGGCGACAGGGTTCCATTGATCCTTATGTTGGCTTGTGGTGTCTTATAGAGGGCTTGAATACGGGAAAGCATGCGTGGTCCTAGCCCTATTTGCTTTAGGGTTGCTCAGAGGAACCCCCAGTCCACCCGATCAAAGGCCTTCTCGGCGTCCAGGGAAAGAGCTAAGAAGGGCATGGATGCTTGCGAGGCATGCTGTATTAGGGAAAAGGTCTTGAGGGTGTTATCCCTCGCTTCTCTGGTTGGGATGAAGCCGACCTGATCGAGATGGACAAGGGGGCCCACTACACGAGCCATTCTGACTGCTATCAATTTGGCGAAAATTTTTGCGTCTGAGTTAATGAGTGAAATAGGTCTATAACTAGGACAGAGCTGGGGGTCTTTCCCCTCTTTAGGTATGACAGTTATGTGGGCATGTAAAAATGAGGGATGGAAGTGGCTTTCAGCTGAAATGGAGTTAAAAACCTCCGTAAGTGAGGGAGATAAATCCAGGAGTAAAGATTTATAGAAAGCGGCCGTGTAGCCATCCGGTCCCGGACTTTTACCTGCAGGGAGAGCCTTGATGGTTTCCTGGATTTCTTCAGGTGTAAAAGGAGACTCTAGTAATATTTTATCACTGTCTTTTAGCGTAGGTAATGCAGTTTCCTGTATGTATTGTGAGAGTGAGTGCTGAGGCCGTGGAGGGGGGAAGGAATGAGAGGGTGGGGGGAGGTTATATAGAGAACGGTAGTATTTAGTAAATGTCTCTGCTATATCCTCTGTTTTGTGGACAGTTTAACCCATTGCGTTTTTTATTGAAGGGATGTAAGTCGAGGTTTTCCTATCTCTTAAGTGCCCTAGCTAACAGTCTACCTGGCTTATTTCCCCACTCGTATAATGAACGGGAGCAAAGAAGTTTGAGCCTCTGTTGTTTGGCATCTAAGTGGGCATTAATCTCCTGCCGGGTTTGGGTCAATTGTCTAAGGGTAGATTCCTGAAGGGTCTGTTTGTGCTGCGCCTCCAGGTTTTGTAGTTTTGTGAAGAGGGATTGCAATTTGAAACCAGCCTCTTTTTTCAGTCTGGATCCATGTTTCATGAGGATCCTTCTTAAATTGTTTTTTAACATTTCCCATTTAATTGTTTCAGAAGTGGAGTCACCGGAGTGGTTTGCTCTATAGCATTGGATATAGTCCTTCATTTCGGTTATACAAAGGGAGTCATGGAGAAGGGTTTCATTCAATCTCCAATTGAAAGGCCTACGCTGGGATGGAGATATTGAGAGTGTGCATGAGACTGGCGCATGATCTGACATAAACATTGCACCGATCCTTGTGTCAGTTACTACTGAAAGGAGATTGTGCTGGATGAAAATGTGGTCAAGTCTGCTGTATGTGTTGTGCACTGGAGAGAAGAAAGAGTAGTCTCTAACCTCTGGGTGCTGAATTCTCCATGCATCACAGAGCTGTAGTGAGTGTAGGTCCTTTCTAAATCTGTTGATCTTATTGTATGGTACTGAGGATTTGCCCGTGGAAGAGTCAATAAGAGGGTTCATCACCATATTAAGGTCTCCGCAGAATATCAAGGATCCCCTAGTGAAGGAGGTTAGACGGGAGAGAACACCTGTTAGAAAGCTTGTTTGACCAGTGTTAGGAGCGTACACATTTGCAATGGTAAAGATAGATCCCTGGATGTTGCATCTAATAAAAATGTATCTGCCTCTCTCGTCTTTCTCAACCTCCAGGACTTCACACTGAGCATCTTTATGTATGAAAATGGATGTTCCTTTTGACTTACTTTGTGGGTTTGCACTATGGTACACCGTGGGATAATATCTATTGTTTATCTTGGGTTCATGACCAGTTTTAAAGTGCATCTCTTGAAGGCAAAGTACATGTGCTCTTAGTTTATGAAAGGAGTACAGTGTCTGGGAACGTTTTTCAGGTATTTTAAACATTTGGCGTTAAATGATACAATCTTTAGTTGAGACATATTGCTTAAATTACACCAAAGTAAATTCCCTTTTTTGATGATCCGAGACTCGGACCTGACCTAGGGTGTGGATGGGGTAGGGGGGAGCGCTCAGGAGAGATAGGAGAAGGGAAAGAGGGGAGGGGAGGTTTGCGCTGACCTTGGGGGAAAGGACTTGTGAAAAAACGTTAAGAGTCCTTGTTTAGGTCTCTTCTATGACAAATTATGCCTGTAGGCAAGTACCAACTGTGATACCGTATCACAGCTGAACCTATTGGGGGAACTGTAGAAACTCAACTAAGTATGACTATAGACAACACCTCGGGTAAAGATGCTCAAGGTGTATGTAGGAGTCAAGTATTAGATGGTATGTGACGTCGTTACCGGGCCAACGGTATTTCTGTATATGTTAAGGATTGTTTTATTTACGGGACTTTTTTAAGGGTAAAAAGTGTATAGGGGAAACGGGGGGAGTTGGTGATAGGCAAGCTTGTGAGTCCTCAATATGGAGGATTAATGAACAATCGCTCTTTCTTAGGAGTAATGAGGGGATTATGTGATTGTGCTTAAAGTCCTGGGTAGGACATTTTTCTAGATTAAAGAGATATGTAGGGGTATATAACAAAACCCATTTCAAGAACGTTAACACAGAATATATTCAATCTGAAGACAGTTGTCAGTTAACAGTCATCCCGATCTCCTACTGCTGACGAATGACCCTTTTACAGGGCAGATTTGCTGTTAATGCAGTGCATAAGGAGATCAGGGGTATTTCGTGGTAGGCAAGCTCATAACCCCTCAATATGGTGATGTAGTGAACAACAGGGCTCAAGCATCCACCAAAAGATCTGTAACTGGGTCATGTGGTCGCGTACCAAGGCATATGTAAAACATTTGTCTAACTTGTCGAGATAGATATAAATGTTAAGCAAAACACATGTATAAGACTTTAAATCAAGTTATACTCAATCTGATAACAGATGTCGTCTGTCAGCCCTCCTGTTCTCCTGCTTGCGGGTGTCCACGAAACCTTCTTCGTTGTGGACGTGGAGTGCCGCTAATGGGAGACGGGTCGGGGCCCCGGTTGGAGGTGTTGGTTGTACTTTCCGATTGAAAAAGAGGTGGGTCGTTCCAATCCGGGATGCGAACATCTGGTAGATCCAATGAGTAAAGAAATTCTTGTAGATCTTCGTAGCGAGAGAGAGTCACTGACTTGCTTCCAGCTCTTGCATGTAGGGTAAATGGGAAGCCCCAACGATATGAAATGTTCCTTTCTTGTAGAAGGGATAACAGTGGTCGAAGGATGGCTCTTTGACGAAGGGTTCGGCGGGAGAGGTCAGGGAACAACGTTATTGTGGCTCCGTCGAAGTCCAGATCCCCTTTGGCTCTGGCTTTCTGCATTATCATTTCTTTGGTAGCGTAATGATGAATTCTACATATTACATCTCTAGGGCGGGCTGGGTCAGAGCTCCTGGCACGTAAAGCTCTATGGGCACGTTCCATTTCTATGGGTGTCTCCACTGGTCGACCCAATAGGATATTGAAGATGCCAGTTAAAGTAGGTAATAGTTCAGGCGTCTGTGTAGCTTCGGGAAGTCCCCTGACCCTTATATTATTTCGCCTATTCCTGTTTTCCAGATCATCGATCTGCATTGACAACTGCTGTTGGTACATAGAGTGTTCTGTCGCCCTCTTCTGGACATTTTGTATAGTAGATGACATTTCAGACTTAAAGGCTTCAAGATCATTCAATCTCTCTTTTAATGTGGAAATCTCAGTATGTACTTGCTGTAAATCTTGGCGCCATGCACCCATAAGATCTGTAGCTAGAATGTCCATATCTCTTTTGGATGGTAAAAGAGCTAAGAGTGCCTGTAGTTCTGGATAAGCTCTGGTCTGTTAGTCCCAGTGATAGACGGAGTGTTTTGAGGATCAGGTTGAGAGTCCTGTGTGAATAGGGATCTTTTGGAGGGAGGGCTAGGGATATTCCCCTCTCTGTTTTCATCTGTCCCGGGAAGCGCTGCCCGTGGATGGGGAGCGGGCTCGTAGCGGGGTAAAGAAGTTGGAGATCGGTGTCTCCGCACTCCGGGTAGGTCCCTTCTTCTCTGGGGGTCCGGTTTCCCCATTAATTTGGGTGCTGGACGTCCCTTTTCCGTTGGCCCGGATCGGAGCTCACTTTATGTGCGTGCAGCTCCTAGCATGGCAGGACACGCCCCTCTGTAACTTTTACTTTAACCCTTCTTATTGTAGGTGTAAACTTCCAAGCCAGGCTTGTGACAAAGCTTATAAAACTCTTCTGAATGGTCCTAAATAAAAATATCATCAATGTATCATGGCCAGAGAACTAGACCAAGGTGTGAACTTGGTCCACATGGGGGTCGCTGACTGTCACGGGTGCCCCTGTGACCCACATTGCAGGTCACAGGTGCACCCGTGTGCCTCCGTGTGCACCAGCAAGTAACTTGCCTTTCCCAGCTACAGCGGCAGTCTCCGAGATGCTCCAGGAAGCGGGTTCTTGTCTCCTAGGGCTTGCAGGCCAGCACTCTGATAATTTCCAGCCCCTTCCTGTGTCCCCTGACGGATCTTTGTTCCTCATAGCCTTAGGGAAAGCTTGTTCCTGAAGAGTGATTATTCTGATTTCCTGTTGTGACCTCGATTCTGTTCCTGACCTCACTCCTGTGCTGCCCGTCCTGACCTTCCTGTGCTGCCACAACTTCCTGCCTGTCCCCGCTCACGATTCTGTGCTTTGCCTTGGCCGCCACCGTAGACAAAGTCTCACCTGCGGAACGACCTGGTGGTACCAGCAAGTCCAACCTGCTTTGCGGCAGGCTCTGGTGAAAACTGGGTGCCACTAAGACTCCAGTTCCAGATGTCGGCTTGCATCATCATCTGTGGTGGTCCAGAGGATTCACTACCACTGACAGTTATCACTGATCCTGACACTGACTAGACACATTAGACACAATTGCACTGATAATAATGATTATGCAGAACAGAGTCAAATTCTAACCAGGAGATTTAAATCTAAGGCATCTCCAAGTGACCTAGTCACAGCAGCATAAGCCCAAGCAGGTTTCATAAGCCAATCTAACTGTCTTGGAACAAACACAGAAAGTTGAGGAAGTATTAAACCCTTCAGTTAACTTTGAAAAAAAGTTTTGTCTGGTTCGCTCACCTAATCACCTAGAATCGCCTCCAAACAATGAGTCCATGTGGTGGTGCGCGCCTTCAGGTCCTCGACTCCATGACCACAAACAATGAAAAAGTGAAGAAAGAGCAGCACTCCAATTACCCACATGTTAGTTTGCGATTATGATTTAGACGCGATAGCGTCAAAACGCATCAATCCTTGTTTGTTGTTATCCACATGATGTACCCCACCTATTGAAAATAAAGACAAGCCTTTTATTGGACATTACTGGTGTGCGTAATTGGAGTGCTGCTCTTTCTTCATTTTTTCACTTCAGTTAACTTTGTGCCTATTTATTCTAATGAAAGTTCTCAGATTAAAAATATTCTGAAGAAGTATTGGAATGTTCTAACTCATGACCCATATCTAAAAAAAAAAGCTATCCTCTCTTCCATACTTCCATGTTTTTCAAGGATTTGGAATGACTAACAGTAAGCCCTAGCCAATTGAAATTTGCTGACACTAAGATTGTTTCCTTTTTCCCCAAATACCTGGGAAGTCTCAAACTCGATGTAGATTTTGTGAGTCAATCATTCACAGACAGTCTAGCTTTTCTCTGATGATAATGGAGCTAAAATTAGACTTTCTATGGCAAATGGACTTACAGCATTTGCATGACTTATGTCTGCATCTGAAACTACCCAAAATTCCTGGGAAGGATGTATTTGGTCTATTTTTCCTGGAAAATTCCAGTGTTTTGTCAAAATGTTCCTAATTCTGCTACCGTCATTAGAATAGGTAGTAATAAAATTTACCTCAGTGAAAGACTCTGTGTTGTATTTTGTACCTGGTTTTAACCCCTTCAAGCTCCGTGGCGGATGTATCCGCCACGGAGCTGTGAAGGCTGTATGAAGAGGGCTCACGGGCTGCGCCCTCTTCATACAGAGATGGGCTTTGCTGCATATCACAGCAAAAACCCATCGCTAACACCCGCGGTCGGTGCTTGCACCGATCGCGGGTGTTAACCTTTTCTTTACTGCTGGCAAAGTCGCAGGCGGCACCGGAAGCATGGCGGCGCATGGGCGCCACCATCTTGCCTTGGATCATCGCTCCCCGAACGTCATCGGGGGGGGGGGGGGGGCGATCAGTTGCCATGGTAACGTCGCGTCTTCGTTTGACCCGAGGCTGAATGGCTTCTGCATATCCATTACAATGAGCCTGTGGAACGATCAGACCATCTACGGTTACTGTACCCTAGATGGTCTAAGAAAAAGTGAAAAAAAGGTTAAGAAATGTTAAAAAATAATAAAAGTTCAAATCACCCCCCTTTCCCTAGTACTGATATAAAATATAATAAATAGTAAAAATCACAGACACATTAGGTATCGCCGCATCCTAAAATGCCCGATCTATCAAAATATAAAAACGGTTATTGACGACAGTGACCTCCGGAGCGCCAAAATGTCCGAAACGCCACTTTTACACCTTTTTACATGACATAAAAAATATAATAAAAATTATCAAAATGTCGCACAGTATGAACAAGTTATTAACGTCAGAAGATGGCAAAAAAAATTTCTTTGTTGTACACATTCGTTTAATTTTTGAAAATGTATGAAAACATAATAAAACCTGTATAAATTTGGTATCAACACGATCGTACCGGACCAAATAATAAAGTAGAGGTGTTATTTGGAGTGCAGAGTGAAAGTCGTAAAAACTGAGCCCACAAGAATGTGACATTTTTTTTCAATTTTTCCACATTTGGAATTTTTTTACGGCTTCCCACTACATGGCATGTAATAATAAATAACATCACGGGAAAGTAAAATTTGTTACGCACAACATAAGCCCTTACACAGCTCTGTACACGGAAAAATGAAAAGTTGTGGATTTTTGAAGTTGGAAAGCGAGAAATCAGCTAAAATACCCTGTGTCCTTAAGGGGTAATCAATCCTCCTGGGTTAGAGTGCATGCGCTAGCACAGGCAGATGTGATGAGGGGTGGTGGATAACCCTTAGCTTTAAATCTATCATGCTAGACTTTACTTTGAGTGTCATAATCCTCATTGGTGTTACAATTATGCCTAATTCTTTTAAATTGGCCATAGGGGATGTTAGTTTTCCATTGCTTAAAGTGGCTGCTCGTAAAGTCTACATAGCTATTGCTATCATCCTCTTTGAAATATGTCTTAGTGTAAATTTTGTGATCTGAATGGTAGATGATCACATCAAGGAATTACATACAATATTAGATGTGAACTCCAGTATCCAATCGTTATCATTTATGTCTTTAAAGAAACTTAGGGCCTCTTCTTCACTCCCTTTCTATATAACTTTTATAAATCAGACACTTTTTATAAGATGCATGTGTGTATATGTTAAGTTCCTTGAACAGTCCTACATAAAGATTAGCATAACTTTGAGCAAATTTACTACACATGGATGTTCTTCTTTGTTGAATGAAAATGTGATCACGGAATGAGAAGTAGTTATGGTTCAAAATAAAATAGATTGCTCTAAAAATGAAATTACTATGTGTGCTGGACATGTCAGGATCTCTTCTAAAATATTCAGAAGTGGCATGGACGCCAAGGTCACTGGGAATGACTATATATAAGGAAGAGATGTCCATTGTTCTAAAGAGGTAGGAGTCTACCCAGGGAAATGGAACAGTGTATCTGATCAGGTCTGAGGTGTCATGGGTAAAAGACTCAGTTTTCTCACATATTTTTGTAAAAGCAAGTCCACATAGTAGGATAGCTATCTCCTATAAAACAGTGACTCTAATCAAATGAACTCATGAAGTCCCTTCCTCCAATGAGTCTGGACCATCTTTTTTAGGACTTACACAGAAAGGAAGAAAAAGACTCCTACGTTTCATTATACACCAAACTGAGGTAAAAAAGAAACAACACACATAGCAGGCCCCTCTGGGAACAAAAAGAAAAAATCCCATAAGAGGGACAGCAGAGGGGGGAGACATAGATCCAAGCACCCTGTCTTCACAAGAAGAGTCACTAGTAGAGACCCCAAAATACAAGAGGAAGAAGTAAATCCCCCAACAGATACTGTGATCTCTCCCAAATTGGGTGGAGTTGCTGGTTGTAATTCTTATCACGGTCCGTTCGCGCTCCAGCGGCGCGTTCTCTGCGGTGGATTTGGGTCCGGACGGGATTCATCAAGGTAGTTCCTCCGACGTCCACCAGGTGGCGCTGCTGCGCTGAAAAGCATCTGAACGCACTCGAGTTCACCGGGCCAGACCAAGTGAAGGTAAGCGCGTCCCAAGCGACACTTTTATTGTTTTAAATGCGGCATTTTTTCCGAATCCGTTGGGTTTTCGCTCGGCCACGCCCCCCGATTTCTGTCGTGTGCATGCTGGCGCCGATGCACCACAATCCGATCGCGTGCGCCAAAATCCCGGGCAATACAGGGAAAATCGGCGCAAATCAGAAATATTCGGGTAACACGTCGGGAAAACGCGAATCGGGCCCTTAGCTATCTTTCTGTCCTTTATCCACTTCGGATGATTTTGAATTATTTGTTGATTCAATAGGTCTGTTCGTAAACTGACTCTGAAGAGACACTTTAATATGCTAAAGTCTAAGTCTAAATCAGGCCTCAATCAAAGATCCAACAACTTCTGCAGAATCGCCCAATCTTAGCCCCATACCCTTTATACATACCAACTTGAAACCTAGCTCATCGTTTTACCCTACACACCACAAAGGAAACTACATTGAGACATTCTATATGCTAGTTCATCTACAGAGTTCCAGAGAGTCTCAAATCCAAAACTAAAAATAGGAACATTTATAAAAACATCCAAAAATAGAAACGAGAGATTATTCGCTCTAGCCGGAACTCCCAATTCTTATGTTGCTACGTTTTCTCCAATATATGACATCAAATAAGCAGATCCTTCTGATAAAAATATGTCTCTGTTCAGACCATGCTATCACCACGTTAATTGCCAAACTTCCTCTATCATCCTTATAGGAGAATGTTGCTGTAAGGAATATATAGGCACATTGTGTAGTATGTTCAAAATTATTTAAAAATTGGGGCGTGGCCTGGATACCGGTCTGCATGGACGTGTGAGCAACTAGCTCCCGCACGGACTTCAGCCTAAAGCGACTTTCACCGCATAATACCCGATAAAAAGCAGATACGGAGGTACTATACCCTAGCGGGAACATGACGAAGAGGAGAAAAAACATCTCTAAACCCCGCAAACTTACGGAATTTTACTTTCCGACTCCTCCGGACTCGATCCAAGATGGCGCTGACCGCATGCAAGCGAGTTCCCCGCGCGCACAATGTCAGCAAGTGGAAGAAGAGGGAGAGAGAGCACTGAGCCACAACAGAAGATCCAGCTCAGCTCCGGTTTCCCCGACCCCTGCAGAAAGAGAGGATGATGAGAACATGTCGGAGGAACGAGAGGGCCGAGGCCGAGAAACACTGCGGCCCAGCAACTCTGCAATATGGCCGTCGCCTCCCTCCCCAACTGTGTCTGTTAACACTACCCGGCTATCAAACTCAGCGCTAGTGCAGAGCAGCCTAACATCTGAAACAGATGGCTCCTCCAATACACTATCCTCATCTCGGGACGCCTTCGACCTACTTCCAGCATCAGATAAGGTACTTACTGAATTACGATGAAAAACATGCTGATAGCATGGAGACAATCCTTCCAAAGTCATATGCATAACATGCTGACCCCCATAAATGCCGAAGTACAGAAGCTGGGTCAAAGAACCCTCCATACTGAGGAGAAAATGGGAGAACTGGTTAAATCTCATAATGAACTCATAGATGCCCACTATAGCTTGGAAGAGGAGGTAAATCGGCTTCAAGCTAAAATGGCTGACCTGGAAGACCAGTCACGCCGGAATAATGTCAGATCATCTACAAGTGGGGATTCCCTGCGAAATTGGTGATAAATCGAAACGGCACAACATCGCTAGTTAGGTCTCTTGAGGAGGGATCTCGGCTATTAGAAAAATGGGGAATCCCGATCACAGATACTGTACAACAACAAAGAAATCTTCCAACGAGAATAGCAGAAGAATGGCGCACAGCAGGGTCCAGAGAAAAGAAGAAAAGATGAAGCTCCGCATCGGTCCTTGTTGTCACCGTCCGTGCTAATTAACATCTGGGACTGGTAACTATATACCCGAACTGTTGCTTTTCACCCCCTAAGTGTGCAGCAAATTAGCTGCAGAGTTCCTATTGTTTAGACAGCAATGTTATATGCCAAGTTGTTATGTTTTGTTGATGCGGGCCCTACTATAAGACAACAGGGTGGTGGAAGATGTGGTTGTTAGTGGTATAATGCCGAACACACAGAAGTACTCTCACATGACTAGAATAGCTTCTAGACAAGCATTAAAAAAAAGAACTTATGGGTATCAAGATTTTATCTATGAACACGAAGGGACTAAACAGTCCTTACAAAAGGTCCCAAATTTGGAGAGAGGCACACAATCAAGCCTGCAATGTACTCTACATTCAAGAGACACATCTTAAGCAAGCAGATGCAGGACGCCTCAAAAACCCTACTTTTCCCCATATTTACCACTCCCACTTTCATACAATAGCTATTAAGACATCTGTAGCTTTCCAGGAATTGAAAGTGTTAAGGGACACAGCATGTAGATATGTTCTAATTGCTTGCCTACTTAACAATGAACCGTACACCCTAGTTTCAGTGTATGCACCTAATACCCGTCAGATATACTTCTTTCGTAAAATTATACGAGGCTGATAAAAAAGCATGCGCAGGGAGAAATCATACTAGGAGGGGACTTTAACATCACCCCTGACCCGGAGCTGGACTGTTCCTCAACACCAATGAGGCGCCCACCTCACTTGAGTAAAGAGTTATGGCAAGCTGACTTGTACGACATATGGCGAGCGCAACACAGTACAGAGCGAGATTATACCTTTCACTCCAATGTGCACAATTCATATTCAAGAATTGACCTGCTCCTTGTCAATAGATCCCTTCTTACAAAGGTAGTAGACTCATCCATAGACAATATCACGTGGTGAGATCACACGGCTATAACGATCACTATCTCTGACGCCCATGACCAAACGCCCACGTATATTTGGAGATGTAACAATTACATATTGAGTCAACCCAAATATAAACACATATTTGAACGGGATTTGAAGGAATACTATAAATTTAATCCTGCTTCAGTTAGAGACCCCATCCTGCTGTGGAACGCGCATAAGACTTATATAAGAGGCACATTTATTAAACTGGGAATACAGGATAGGAAACAAAGAACTAAAGAGATTACTAACATTTTAGAGGATATTGCCAAGCTAGATAAGGAAAATAAAAAGAACCCTTCCGCCAATATTGCAGCAGACCTACTCAGTAAACGAGAGTGTTTGAGACTTCTTTTAATACACATATATGACAAAAGGTTGCAAAAATCGGGTGCCCTATACTACGCAGAGGGAGATAAAGCGGGTAAGCTCCTAGCCAAAAGATTTAAGTCAAAACAGATTAAGGCCAAAATCCCTTACCTATACACACCCGATAATAAAGGGAAACTTCTCACTCCCAAGGATATTGCCAACAGGTTCAAAGATTATTATTCAAATCTATATAATCTGAAGGAGGACCCCTTTACCTATCAACCCTCCCACAGTGAGATCAAAAAGAGAGAGAGAAGACAAAAAAGACAACCAAGGAGGACGGCGCCTCGTGTAATAACGTTTGGGAGGTTTGTTCTTCAGGTAAGTAATAGGAGGTGCTCACCTGGTGGCCACTTAGCCAATCGCAGATATAAATGTGGGGGCCTTGGTTGCCCTGGGTAATAAGTCCTTCGTGGGGTTACCTCAGCAGCTTCCCATGCGCACACAAGAACCGGTATCCAATGGAACCGTAGGCAAAGGAGTATCCACAGAAGAGAAAAATGTGGCGCTACAGATGGGTGCGCTTGTAACCCAGAAATTTTTACCAACACACGGTTTGGTATAAAAGCTAATTAGTATTTATTACGAATGATTAAAATTGGATTTCAAACATTGGTCAATGTTTGAAATCCAATTTTAATCATTCGTAATAAATACTAATTAGCTTTTATACCAAACCGTGTGTTGGTAAAAATTTCTGGGTTACAAGCGCACCCATCTGTAGCGCCACATTTTTCTCTTCTGTGGATACAGTGAGATCAAAACCTTCTTACAAAACCTAAAATTGAAAACATTAACTAGGGAACAAACGGAGGAAATGTCGGTCCCAATAGCCATTGAGGAAGTATCCAGAGCTCTCAGGGAACTCCCCCCACATAAAGCCCCGGGACCTGATGGAATTATAGGTGAATATTACAGATTATTTAATAATATCCTCTCAGCGCCGATGGCCACTGCTTTTAATCAAATGATAGCAGAGGGAGTGATGCCCAGGGAAAATCAGGAAGCACTGATAGTCACGATCCCTAAACCTGGCAAGCCAGCGGACACCCCCCAAAACTTCAGGCCGATATCCCTGTTAAACGCAGACACCAAGGTATATGCAAACCCGACTCATGAAATTCCTTCCTGACCTGATTAGCGACAATCAAGTGGGTTTTATTAAACACAGGCAGGCCTCAGACAATACCAGGAAAATTGTAGACCTGGTCCACTTTATAGAACACCAGCATATCCCCTCGGTGTTTCTGGCCTTTGATGCCGAGAAGGCGTTCGACCGAATACACTGGTCGTATGCCTTCTCGGCACTTGGGGAAATGGGTTTTGGGGGAGACATAATAAAGGCCATTAGAGCCCTGTATACTGCCCCGTCCGCAAGAGTCTTTACGAATGGTACCCTATCGGACCCGTTCCACATCACAAATGGAACAAGACAGGGATGCCCCCTTTCCCCACTGATTTTTATATTATCCTTAGAGCCCTTAGCTTGGGCGATACAGAACTCCCCCTCTATACATGGAGTGAAAGTAGGAGATCAAGACCACATAATATCACTATACGCGGATGATATCATCCTCTCCCTGACACAACCAGTAAAATCACTAGAATCGGCTATGGACTTAATACAAGAATTTGGCAGAATATCATACTATAAGCTTAACATGTCCAAAACCCAGGCGTTACCAATGTCACTAAGATCTGAAACTCTTTATTTTATGCAAAATAAGTATCCATTCGATTGGAGAACACATAGGGGCACATTTACTTACCCGGCCCATTCGCGATCCAGCGGCGCATTCTCTGCACAGGATTCGGGTCCGGCTGGGATTCATTAAGGTAGTTCCTCCGCCGTCCACCAGGTGGCGCTGCTGAGCTGAAAATCATCTCAACGCGCCGGAATGCACCACCTCGGACCAGGTGAAGGTAAGCGCTTCCGGAGCGACACTTTTTCGGGTTTTAAATGCGGCGGTTTTTCCGAATACGTCGGGTTTTCGTTCGGCCACGCCCCCCGATTTCCGTCGCATGCATGCCGGCGCCGATGCGCCACAATCCGATCGCGTGCGCCAAAAACCCGGGGCAATTCAGGTACAATCGGCGCAAATCGGAAATATTCGGGTAACACGTCGGGAAAACGCGAATCGGGCCCTTAGTAAATGACCCCCATAGTCTCCAATATTTGGGAATTCAGGTAACATACCCGTCATCGAAACTATATACAGTAAATTATGAAACCTTACTAGAAGCTATACATAGAGAAGCAAAGTCGATGCTCAATATGGAAGTGTCATGGTTGGGTAGAGTGGCGGCGTATAAAATGCTACTGCTCCCAAGACTACTCTACTTATTCCGCACTCTCCCAATATCCTTGCCGGAGAAGTTCTTCGCCAGAGCCCAAAAAATAATGTCCTTCTATATTTGGAAAGGGAACAAACCACGACTTGCAAGAGCTATCTTGTCTAAACATAAAAAGGTTGGAGGTCTGGGAGTCCCAGATATCAAAGGGTACTACAGAGCCATAGTACTTCAACAGGCGGCATGTTGGCTACAAGCCATAAGAAAAATGCCATGGATGCAAATAGAGTCAACAGCTCTAGGTACAATAGAGTTAAAAGCTGTATTACATGCCAGATTATGGAGGAAAAACCACCCACTCCCCCACTACCAATAACACGCAACATGCTGGAAGTCTGGACACAGGCACATGATTCAGGAAATACCAAAAAGGCAGAGTTACACTTAGTGGATATGCCACTGGAGACGGTGGAATATGTCATAGCGGACATTGACCTCCAAGGGTGGAAAGACGCGGGAGTTAATACGATCGGTCAAATAATGGAGGACAATCAATTATTAGACTTTAATGACTTACAAAAAACATTTAAACTGCCTGGTGCAGCTCTGTTCACATATCTTAGGCTCAAACATTTTCTGGGCACAGTTAGAGAAGCAACGTATACATACGATAAAATGTTATGGAAAATGATTCAACTCCCCACAAAGGGTCTTCGCACATTATATACGCACTTAACTGCTAGTACCCAATTTCGCAATCATTATGCATATAGACTGTGGGAGAGAGATTTGGGTCAGACCGTTGATCCAAAAGAGTGGTGCAAAGCAACCTCCCTAACACACAAAGCATTAAAATGTACATCACACATGGAAAATGCAACTAAGCTAACGCTGAGGTGGTACTACACCCCGGATAAAATACATATAGCCTACCCTAACATTCCCCCAGTATGCTGGAGAGGATGTGGAAGTAAAGGTACACTAAAGCATATCTTCTGGGACTGCCCCAACATACGCCCCTTTTGGGATGCTATATATGCGGTCCTAAACCAAATAATGAGGCGCAACATAGACAGAACACCCGGGCTTGCATTGTTAAGCTTGGGACTACATAACCTCCCCGGGGTGCAAAGAATACTATTATGCAAGATTTTTGCAATAACAAGAATTACGATGGCTAAATACTGGAAAACACCAAATGTCCCATCACTAACGGAATGGCTCGCTAGAATAGACACAATATACAAATATGAAAACGCATTATCATTGGGATTCCTAAAAACCCATCCTATTAACTTGATATGGCACCCCTGGAAAACTTACAGAAACCTGTAATGGTAGAACGGGTGGGGCTCTGGCGGTGAACTTTATTCGGGGGATTCCTCATACAAAGAGTACTCAAGAAAAGGAAAAACTCACACCGGACACCACATAGATAAATCAGTAAACAGGAGAATTGGTAACCCGCTAGGTTTTCAAATGTTATTTGTTGGTCCTTGATCTGGTTAAATGTTATATTCTGTATTTGATGCTACACAAGCATATGCAGATCTCGATAGAATATGTGTATCCTAAATAGTGTGAGTAAGTGGAGGCTCGGCAACAAATGAGCAATTTTAAACAGACCCACCGCTACAGACAAGATGTTTAGATTGTAATATACGTATATTCCTTCTGTTCCTCTTACTGCTCGACACTGTATATCATATTTCACTATTGTATTGCACAAAATTTTTCAATAAAAACTATTTAAACAGAAAATTATTTAAAAATTTATTGCACTCATACTCACAAAAATATTAAAAACGTGCATATCAAACAATTTGCGGGATGCTAGCTCACAGACTCGCCCAACCCAGGGTTTCGCTGTTCAGGCTTCTTCCGGGGCATTGATAGCCTCTTGCACGCTTGTCCCTTCTTTTATACAAAGTTCCAACATCCCCAACATAAAAACAATGTTACAGTATCATATTGTACATATCAAATTGTCACATAGTTACAATATAGTTGTTACATACTCTTATGATGCGTTTTAGTTTAAACCATTCTTACAATCGATCTTCATTTGTCTATTCACATACACTCCTTGTTCCATATATTATTCCCGATGTTTCATTATCAATCCATCCATATGCCCCGATTGGATAGCACTTTCTAATATGCTAGTTCTAGAATTCAACTCGGTGTAGCTCTGTACCTTAATGCCGGCATAACCATTCTCTTACGTCACTAAAATCACAACTACGCCCTCTTAGGTTCTATCCAGGGGCGTTGCTAGGTCACGAGCCCCGGATCTTCCCAGGCATCCTACCCTCTCTCAACACGATCCGTGTCCTGCACGTGATGAGAACGTTTGCTGTCACTGCTTTCCCCAGCAGCTCAGCCTCCGGTGAATAATAGTCACAGAGGCTGAAGGACCTGTGATGATGTCATGGTCACATGACCTGCCGGGGAAAGCAGTGCACAGAGAGAGAGAGAGAGAGCGCTGCATCTGTGAGGTAAGGGGGGAGACATGATAGGGAAGGGGGAGAATAAGGGGGGTTAGTGTGAGCCCATTACTTACTTGGGGGCTGTGTGTGAGGCACATTACTTACTTGGGGGCTGTGTGTGAGGCACATTACTTACTGGGGGGCTGTGTGTGAGGCATATTACTTACTGGGGGGCTGTGTGTGAGGCACATTACTTAGTGGAGGGCTGTGTGTGAGGCACATTACTTACTGGAGGGCTGTGTGTGAGGCACATTACTTACTGGGGGGCTGTGTGTTACTTACTGGGGGGCTGTGTGAGCACATTACTTACTGGGGGGCTGTGTGAGCACATTACTTACTGGGGGGCTGTGTGTGAGGCACATTACTTACTGGGGGGCTGTGTGTGAGGCACATTACTTACTGAGGGGCTGTGTGTGAGGCACATTACTTACTCGGGGGCTGTGTGAGGCACATTACTTACTGGGGGGCTGTGTGTGAGGCACATTACTTACTGGGGGGCTGTGTGTGGGACATTACTTACTGGGGGGCTGTGTGTAAGGCAAATTACTTACTGGGGGGCTGTGGCTGAGGCACATTATTTACTGGGGGGCTGTGTGTGAGGCACATTACTTACTGGGGGCTGTGTGTGAGGCACATTACTTACTGGGGGGCTGTGTGTGAGGCACATTACTTACTGGGGGGCTGTGTGTAAGGCACATTACTTACTGGGGGGCTGTGTGTGAGGCACATTACTTACTGGGGGGCTGTGTCTGAGGCACATTACTTACTGGGGGGCTGTGTGTGAGGCACATTACTTAGTGGGGGGCGTTGTGAGGCACATTACTTACTGGGGGGCTGTGTGTGAGGCACATTACTTACTGGGGGGCTGTGTGTGGATATTACTGGGGGGCTGTGTGGGGCACTTTTCTTACTGGGGTGCTGTGTGGGGCACTTTTCTTACTGGTGGGCCGTGTGGGGACATTACTGGGGGGCTGTGTGGGGACATTACTTACTGTTGGGGCGTGATGGGTAACACGCACCTGGTTTTGTTTAAATGCAAGACAAAGTGTGAGCGCTGCCTTACAGTATTTGGGGGAGATTGTTAGCAGCAGCAGCAGGATAACACTGCCAGGGAACCAAGATGTAGGAACAATGAGGAACATAAGATGTGGTGATGCCTAATGGAGAAGATGGAGGAGACGTCACCTGCAGTCACTGGAGGGAAAAAGTAGGGATTTCTCTGGTGTTTCTGTAGCTGTATACACTGTCAGTAAAGTTGTTATGTGAAGGGTTATGTACAGGAGGGGGCATTACTAAAAGAGCGCTAAAAGTTCTTTTACAACCCTAGCAACGCCCCTGGTTCTATCCAAGTGCTTGCCAGGGATTTCGTGACTATCATCACAACTACGCCCGCTTAAGTTCTATCCAAGTGCTTGCCAGGGATTCCAGTGTAGTACTGTCGTATATGACTATTTTATATGGCTGAAAGAAGCGGTTGCGTTTCCTCCTAATTCACATTACACGCTCCCACCACCGTGCATCAGGTTCAACAAGATCCGGGGTTTCCTGACTAAACTAATCCACATAGTGGGTAAAAATGAGTTCTTCTGTATCAATTGTATTATAAATTTCTTTTTGTTTGTCTATACTGCCTTTCATATGTGCCGTATCCTGGATTATCTTTCAGTGTTATTTGAATGTTACGTGCTACCATTATAGATTTATTTTATCTATGTTACCGTTCATATGTGTCATATATTCAATTATCTATGTTATCCACAATGACGTTTGTGTAAATGTGCTGCCACTTAAATGTAAAACCTTATATTGCACTAAACAATTATTCTATTGTATGACAGTATTTTCTTTTATAACGATTAACGTTGTTTCTTGTGTACATTTACAAGAATTTATTTGTGTACTAACCCCATAATGAAAAATCTTCACCCAGTAAAAATATTAACCCCCTACATTTCTACTACAATTACAAGACATCTTGTGGTGGCAGCTATGGAGACAACGTGTGGAGGCAGCTATGGAGATGACATGTGGAGGCTGCTATGGAGACAACGTGTGGAGGCAGCTATCGAGACGAAGTGTGGAGGCTGCTATGGAGACGACGTGTGGAGGCATGGGGGGGGGGACGCGCACTCAGTCATACAGCTTTGCGTCCATTGTCAAAATGAGTGACCCATATGAAACACCAGAAAATCACAGCCGGTAAAACACCCGAAAATATAGCCTTACACAGCTCAATTGCTAAGGGGACGACTTTTGGAGGCATCTATGGAGACGACAGTTAAGGACCGGGCCCTTTCCTGTTTTTTCATTTCCGTTTTTCACTCCCCACCTTCAAAAATCTATAACTTTTTTTACACGTAAAGAGCTATATGAGGGCTTGTTTTCTGCGTAACAAATTGCACTTCATAATGATGGTATTGAATATTCCATGCCATGTACTGGGAAGCGGGAAAACAAATTCCAAATGCAGTGAAAATGGTTAAAAAAATGCATTTGCGCCATTTTCTTGTGGACTTGGATATTACGGCTTTCACTTAGCGCCCCAAATGACATGTCTACTTTATTCTTTGGGTTGGTACGATTACGGGTTACCAAATTTGTATAGGTTTTATAATGTTGTCATACATTTCCAAAATTTTTTTTTTTATTTTGCCATTTTCTGACGCTAATAACTTTTTTATACTTTTTGTACGGAGCTCTGGGTGGTGGCATTTTTTGCGTCATTTGATAATATTTTCAATAATATCATTTTTAGGACTGTAAGACCTTTTGATCACTTTTTATAGATTTTTTAAATATTTTTCAAAATGGCAAAAAAGTGCTATTTTCGACTTTGGACGCTATTTTCCGTTACAGGGTTAAACGCAGTAAAAAACCATTAATATATTTTAATAGATCGGGCAATTTCGGACGCGGCGATACCTAATGTGTTTATGATTTTTACTGTTTATTATATTTATGTCAATTCTAGTTAAAGGGGGGTGATTTGAATTTTTAGGGGTTTTTTTATTAATATTTTTTTTTTTTTACTTTTTTTATTTTTCTTTTTACTATTTTTCAGACTCCCTAGGTTCTTTAACCCTAGGTTGTCTGATCGACCCTATCATATACTTCCATACTACAGTATGGCAGTATATGGGGATTTTCCTCCTCATTAATTACAATGTGCTATCAGCACACTGTATTGAAGGGGTTAAAATGAAATAGCCTCGGGTCTTCGGAAGATGTCTTGTCCCGCAGAAGTACGCCCTCTGCCGCTAGCAGTGTCAGATGGAAAAGGCTGTTTCAGCTTGTGCACCAGGGCCTGCTGGTATTCATGCACTCTCACACTCCTTTCCTCTACAGGGATGAGAGTGGAAAGATTTTACTTGTACCGTGGGTCCAGGAGAGTGAATACCCAGTAATTGGTGCTGGAAAAAATTCTTCAAACGCGATGGTCACGGGATAGGCAGCCTAGCATGAAATCTGCCATATGCGCCAGAGTCCCAACACGCAAGAATTCACTCCCCTCACTGGCCTGACTCTCCATTTCCATCTCCTCCTCCAACTCCTCTTCTTCTGCCCATACACGCTGAACAGTTAATAAGGACTGAGCAATGGTCCCCTCTTCTGTCTCGCCGACATTCTCCTCCTCTTCCTCCTCATCCTCCTCCTCCGATACGCACTGAGAAACAGACAGGAGGGTGCTCTGGCTATCAACAAGGGAATCTTTTTCCCCCGTGTCTTGTGACGAGCGCAAAGCTTCCGACTTCATGCTGACCAGAGAGTTTTTCAACAGGCCAAGCAGTGCGATGGTGAGGCTGATGATGGCGGCATCGCCACTGACCATCTGTGTTGACTCCTCAAAGTTACTCAGCACCTGACAGATATCAGACATCCACATCCACTCCTCATTGTAGACTTGAGGAAGCTGACTGACATGACTAGCAGTTCTGGTGGATGTTGACATCTGGCAGTCTACAATCGCCCTGCGCTGCTAGTAAACTCTGGATAACATGGTTAATGTGTGAATTGCATCTCGTGGGTACGTCACACAACAGTCGGTGAGCGGGCAGTTGGAGGCGGCGCTGCGCTGCTCTGAGAGTGGCAGCATCTGTGGTCGACTTTCTGAAATGCGCACAGATGTGGCGCACCTTCGTGAGCAAATTAGACAGATTGGGGTATGTCTTGAGGAACCGCTGAACTATCAGATTGAACACATGGGCCAGGCATGGCAAATGCATCAGTCTGCCGAGTTGCAGAGCCGCCACCAGGTTACAGCCGTTGTCACACACAACCATGCCTGGCTTCAGGTTCAGCGGTGCCAGCCACAGATCAGTCTGCACCATGATGCCATGTAATAGCTCTTGGGCGGTGTGCCTTTTATCGCCTAGGCGATAGAAAACAGTTCCTCGGAGTATGCCGGATCAAATTCCAAATTTTCCTGGGAGGAGGCAGACTGGGGGGAAGGAGGTTGAGGTGTATGAGCTGGAGGACTGCTCACTTGGGTAACATGGGTGGACTACTTGGAAGACTGACTGGTGGACAAATCTGCAATCCATGACACCTGTTTGCACTGTTGAGACATGAAGCTAGGGAGTGTAGCTCTGCGGCGTTCCCCTGCTCCCTCATCAGCAGGTAGTGTCTCACCCTGCTCAGGACCACGGCCTCTGACCCCTGCAGTAATTGGATGCCCACACCTTCGTCCTCTACCCTTAGCCCTCAGGTTCAACATTTTCCAAATGAAAGACTATTTTATAGACAAAAGAGAAATATAAACTGTAAATTTAAAAAATTAAAAGAGAAACATTTTTTGTTTGTTTTTTCTTTTTTATAACTTTTTTTTGTTTTTTAAATTTCTTTATGAAAGAAAGACGAAGAAGAAATCACACGTGACGTACAGTACTCTTCACCGGCAGAGAGAATGTGGATTGGGATTTCTGGAGACCAGCTTGCTAAACAGTAGCAGGCAAGACTAAGCTAGATGAAATTGCATTTGCACCACTGACAGCACACAAAAGGATTTTGTGCTGTGACTTTCACTTTCACTTTTGAAAAAAAAAATCAAACCACCAATAAATTGTCCCACTTAGCTGTTTAAAATGGTTATGTGTGTCACTAAGAGCCAAAAATAACGTTCGCAAGTCTCCCTGCAAATTCATCACAAAAGTGTAGTAGCTGCACTACTAGTGCCAGCAAGCCCAGCCACAAGCAAATTAAAAAAAAAATAACACTATTGTAGCCCTAACAAGGGCTGTTGGGTGCTTGTAAAATCACTCCTGCCTAACACTAATCTAATAGAACACCCTAACACTATCCCTGACCAGCAGCAGCTCTATCCCTAACAGCATCCAGGCAGAGAATAATCCGAGCACCGCAGGCAGTAGCTTATATATTCCAGGGTCACCTGATCAGACCAGCCAACCACTGCTATCGACATGTAAGTGTACTACGTGATGCTGGGTGTACTGCAGAGTCTCTTGGCTTGTGATTGGCTCTGTTTCTGGCCACCAAAAATCAAAACGGCGGGAGATGCCATTTTCGCAAGCTGGCGAAATATTTGTCCATGCAACGAGCAGTTGTGAGTACGCTAATGGTTGTACAAGTATGCTCGCTCATCTCTAATTATTAGATAGACGACATTTGTTGTGTTACGATTCATATCACAGTTTCCTGAAATTTTATGTCCATTCATTTCTATATTTGTCTTAGGGCATTTTGTTTCTTTACACACCTTACACTTAGTACAAAACACAAATTTATTGTCCTTGACCATATCTATAGGTTCTCCCTTAGTTTTCAAGAAACTCCTAGTTAGTAAATCTCTTAGTAAAGAGGCTTTCCGAAAGATGGTTGTGGGTTTATCTGGCAATTTTGCCCCTATTACAGGGTCCCCTTTCAATACATGCCAGAATCTGTTTATGATAGATTTGACTTTTAATGCTTCTTTGGAAAATGAAGTTATAAATAAGGGATTTATAGTTTCACTATATATTTTGTTTAGCTTCTTTCTGTTTTTCTGTAAATAGTTTTTCCGGATATCCTCTTTGTTTAAATCTATCCTTGATGATTTTTACCTGCTTTTCTATATCCTGTTTATTACTACAGTTTCTTTCAATTCTTTTTATTTGTCCTCTAGGGACATTGCTAATCCACGGTCGATGGTGACAACTATCGAATTCTATAAAGCTGTTCACATCCAATTGTTTAAAGTAATTTCTACTTTTGATATGATTTCCTTCCCAAAATAGTTCTAAATCCAGGAAGTGGATCACATCATAACTTTTCTCATAGGTGAATCTTAAACCATAAATTAATATTAATATATTTCATAAATTCTTCTAATTCTTGTTGTTCTCCCCTCCAAGTAATAATACAGTCATCGATGAACCGCTTGAAGAGCAATATTTTCTCCTTGAATCTATTCTCATCACTATATATGTACTCTTCTTCCCATTTTTCCATGTACAGGTTGGCGAACGATGGCGCAAATTTAGCCCCCATCGCCGTTCAGGGGACGATTCTGTACATAGAATTGGTCATCGAACCAGAAGTAATTGGATTCGAGACAAAACTTGATGGCTTCCTATAAGAAATACCTCCTTTGCCACCCAATTTCACTAACTGTCTCTAGTTTCTCCTTTATGGCCTTAATGCCTAATTTTTGAGGTATCGATAAGGCTGACACATCACAGGAACAGAGTATAATCTCTTCCTCTTATCCAATATATATGTCTTGCAGGATTTCTATTAAATGTTGGGAGTCTTTTGGGAAAGATTTCATTTTTTTAATTGATGGTTGAAGATGTAAATCAATATATTCCACCAGGCGGCACAAGACAATGGGGGGATTCCGCTTATCTTTATGCACTTTCGGTAAATAGTATATTACTGGGATTTTTGAGGTGTGAATATTTAGATATAGAAATTCCTTTTCGTTGATAATGTCAAATTCTCTACACCACTCTAAAAGTTTGGTTAATTCTTTTTTATAACGTGTTGTGGGGTCTCCTTATACATGGATATATGCATTTGTGTCTTTCAATTGTTGATACATTTCTTTGTAATAGTCGATCTTATCTAAAGAACCACCCCCCACCCTTGTCTGCACTTTTTATAAATACATTTTTGTTGTCTCTTAGTTCTTTCAGTGTCCTTCTTTCTCCCTTGTCTAAATTGTCATTCCAATTTCCACCTTTAATGTTTTTAAAGTCTCTCAAAATCAGCCTTTTAAATGTTTCTACACATTCATTATTACTCATAGGTGGGGGGATAAAGTCTGATTTTGTTTTGAGAGAAGTGTATTTATTATTGTGGTCTTCTATTGTGGGATTCCTATTCATGAAATATTTTTTTTAAGTTTATATACCTTATATATTTATTAATATCAATGTATGTGTGGAATTTATCCAACTTCGCCTCCGGGGCATATCCTTTATTCAGCAATGATATGTGATCTTCAGTTAATTTTACAGAGCTCAAATTAAAAATACCTGAATCATCTAGACTTCTTTTGTTCTTTTAATTTCTCCCCTGATGTTTTCTTCTTCTCCCCCCTCGTCAAGTTTTCTCTTTCCTGTTCTCATATTCTCCAGATGTCCATTTCCTATTTTTTGGTGGGGAAAATTTTGTCTATTAATACTAGGGCTCTCCTCATATGTCGACAAAGGGAAATCTATTATATGTGTTTACATTAAATTCTCGGGAATAGGGATAGTACTCTTTTCTCCAGTCCCTTCTAGAGGTGTAGGAGTTGTGTTTTTTTGGAGTGAAGTTGTTCTGGTCATTATGATGTTTATACCCAGAAAAAAATGTGAAAAAAAATGTGCTGAAAAACGTCCCCTCGACTTATACACGAGTCATACAGTCATAAAAAATCTTTAAAAAATAATAAACTTATATACTCACCCTCCGGTGGCCCCGACCTGCAGCACTGCTCCCCCGATGTCCGCGCGGGTCCTCTTCTGGCTTCGGCGCCTGTCTTCTGTCTTCACTAACTTCGTGCCGGGCGCCGCCATGTTTTTCCTCCAGGTGGCGCCTAGTATGACGTCAGCAGCGGCGCCGTCCAGGGGAGAACAATGGCGGCACCCGGCACGAAGTTAGTGAAGACAGAAGACGGGGGCCGAAGCCAGAAGAAGACCCGCGCAGATCGGGGGAGCAGCGCTGCAGGTCGGGGCCACCGGAGGCTGAGTATATAAGTTTATTATTTTCTTTTAATGCTGGGCTGGCTGTATACTACTGGGGGCAGTGCTGTATACAACTGGGGGCAGTGATGTATACTACTGGGGGCAGTGCTGTATACTACTGGGGGCAGGCTGTATACTACTGAGGGCAGGCTGTATACTACTGAGGGCAGGCTGTATACTACTGGGGCAGTGCTGTATACTACTGGGGGCAATGCTGTATACTACTGGGGGAAAGCTGTATACTACTGGTGGCAGGCTGTATACTACTGGGGGCTGCTGTATACTACTGGGGGCAGGCTGTATACATACTGGGGGGGGTCTGTGACTAATGCATTTCCCACCCTCGGCTTTACTCGAGTCAATAGGTTTTCCTAGTTTTTGATGGTAAAATTAGGGGTCTCGGCTTATACTCGGGTTGGCTTATACTCGAGTATATACGGTAGTTAGATCGTTTTCTGTCCCCATATCTTGGTCTGCTTTCATAGTGATTATATCCTTCTCTGAACGGTCTATAGTCATTGAATCCCTCTCTAAAGGGTCTATAGTCCCTGTTCCTAGAGCCTCTAGAATCCATGTTTCTCCTATAGTTTTCTTTATTCGGATGCAATTCATATTGTACATTCTTCCTGTGCTTATGTGGTTCCTGATGCTCATTTTTCATTGTTACAAATCTCTCTCTTTTATTAAGTGTCTAATGGACATTATCCCCATTTGCCCCGGGGTCTATTTTATCAGACTCTGCCTTAATGCCTTCTTCTACATGTATGTTATTTCTTCTATTCCATCGATATACCCCATTGTCCGCATAATCTCTTTTAATTTTATTAAGCTTTTAGAATTTCCTAGATTTCATTTCCTGTTCTGCCTCTTTCACATTCTTTTGACACATGCTTGACATTTCTACATAAAATCTTCTATACTTTAATTTATATTCTCTAACTTTCTCTTTCTCACCTCTATTATAAATCGCATAACTTTAAAAGAGCATTGGTTCAGGAGTTTTTCCCACGCTTTATGTTCATGTGTGTCATTTGTATCCGTATTTAGAGGTAATTGCCACCTCAGGCCTTCGGGTATAATGTCCTTTTTTAAGAAGTTCTCCAATGATGCTATATACCACATTGTATTTAACGCCTTAATCATCAGCAGTTCCAAATTTCTGAAATTACTCTATAGGTCATCAGTTTGTAAACTTGACTCTTTCTGATTTTGAAAAAAATTTGGAAATTCTGATATGTTCACACTCTGAAAGTCAAAGACATTCATTTTTTACACTCTCCGACACAATAGCAGTATAAAACAATTGATTTTTCAGCATACAATTACAGTTGCTCCAAATAGATCATAGGTTATGTCCCACTGTTTTTTAAAAGTTATACAAAAGCGATATATACATAAAATTATCTTTGCTGTATACAATTAAAATTGCTTCAAATGGGTCATAGATTATGCTTCACTGCTTTCAAGAAGTTATAAGTGGGCAGAAAATAAACTAGAATCCAAAAGTTCTTGCTAAATGCTTCACTGTATTCGCATTTTATACAGGTCGAAAAAACCCTCAGACAAGATCAGGCGCGTGCACACACTGTGGACCTCTTAACACATGCAAAAATCTATTTTGGGTGGTGCACAAAAACGCCCACATGGAGCTACTCACGGTACAAGACTAGTCCACCACGTCTTAGTATACATCCAAAAATAGAAACGAGACATTATTCGCTCTAGCTCGAGCTCCCAATTCTTATGTTGTTACGTTTTCTCCAATATATGACATTAAATAAGCAGATCCTTCTGATAAAAATATGTCTCTGTTCAGACCACGCTATCACCACGTTAATCCCTACTGGGGATTCCAGTCTAGTTCTATCGTATATGACTGTTTTGTATGGCTGAACGAAGCAGTTGTGTTTCCTCCTAATTCATATTACATGCTCCCACCACCGAGGGGTTTCCTGACTACAATAATCCACATAGTGAGTTCTTCCATATCAGTTGTATTATATATTTCTTTTTGTTTGTCTATACTGCCTTTCATATGCGCCGTATCCTGGATTATCTTTTAGTTTCATTTGAATGTACGTGCTACCATTATAGATTTATTTTATCTATGTTACCGTTCATATGTGTCATATATTCAATTATCTATGTTATCCACAATGACGATTGTGTAAATGTGCTGCCACTTAAATGTAAAACCTTATATTCCACTAAACCATTATTCTAATTGTATGACAGTATTTTCTTTTATAACAACTAACGTTGTTTCTTGTGTACATTTACAAGAATTTAGTTGTGTACTAACCCCATAATGAAAAATCTTCACCCAGTAGAAATATTAACCCTTTACATTTCTACTACCATTTCCTTTTCCTATTTATTTTATATTCTTGGTGTTATACTTCTCTTATCGTGTAGATGTGCCCTTATGATTATGTAATATAAGAGAATGGAATCCCATCCCTATAGGGAAATCAAAAATGGCGCTACACACATGAAAATACATAAGAGAATAGCAAGGACAACATGTGTTAAGTAGCAAAAAATAATAACAACCCTTTATTAAAATTCATACAAAAAAACAGGAAAATCAAATGGACAGAAATTATAAAAACTATTAAAAAGAGAGAATACAGATCAACTGCATTCTAATAACCAAACATAGCAGGTAACTGTCATATGATAGTGACAGAGAGACCTGCTAAAGGGCCCCCAAGAACACACCACAAAACCAATGTTACAAATAAGCACTGCAGCTACAGAGTGAAATGAACTGCACAATATTGGGGTCTAAGGGGAAGGACAGAAATGTGTTCCGAATCCATATAATACCCAAAGGACAAATAATGTATGCAATAACCCTCAAAGATAAGGAAACAATTGCAAGTGTGAAAACACTATATACACAAATGTAGCCAATGACCCAAGTAAATGAAAGCTGAAGACAAAAGCTGAAAGCTGGAAAAAGGGAGCCCAGGCAATGCCCCACGTGTATCGCCGTGGATCGGGGCTTCCTCAGGGGTGCCTTGCCTGGGCCTTGCCTTCAGCTTTCATTTACTCGGGTCATTGGCTACCTTTGGATTGTTGTCCTTGCTTCTCTTGTGCCCTTATGATTAAACTTACTATCCTTCATTTGTCCCTATCTTCACTCTTTTTTTATTTTTTATTCTTATTACAATATCATAGTGATATAATGTCCCTCTCTCATCCGGTGTTGTGTTTATTCTCTTATTACTATAGTGTAAAAACATACTTATGGTAACCAATTCATAATCCTTCAGAAAACACTTAAGTTCAAAATCGATATTAAGACCCCTAGGTGTAAGGGTATCCAACTTATGGATCCAATATCCCTCTCGTCTGCTCAATTTTATATTTATTTATACTCCTCTCCAGTGAGGTTTTATTTTTTCGTTTCTGCAAAAAATTGTGCCACCTGGATCCGAATTATTATGTTAAGAGAAGTATCACACCAAGAATATAGAATAAATAGGAAAAGGAAATGGTAGTAGAAATGTAAAGGGTTTTACTGGGTGAAGATTTTTCATTATGGGGTTAGTACACAACTAAATTCTTGTAAATGTACACAAGAAACAACATTAGTCATTATAGAAGAAAATACTGTCATACAATAATGGTTTAGTGGAATATAAGGTTTTACCTTTAAGTGGCAGCACATTTACACAAACGTCATTGAGGATAACATAGATAATTGAATATATGACACATATGAACGGTAGGATCTGCTTATTTAATGTCATATATTGGAGAAAACGTAACAACATAAGAATTGGGAGCTCCGGCTACAGCGAATAATCTCTCGTTTCTATTTTTGGATGTTTACTAAGACATGGTGGACTAGTCTTGTACCGTGAGTAGCTCCATGTGTTCTTGTGCACCACCCAAAATTGATTTTTGCATTAATAAAAACAATAATAACAGTCAAAGAAATAAAGGTCCTTAAACTCCTAACCTCTAATGATGAAGTCATTATAAACCCAACTGATAAGGAGGGAGGGATAGTTATTCTAAGTAAATCTGACTACATTATGGAGGCCCTATGTTTATTGTCTGACACTGCCTTCTACTCTAAGTTAGAAAAAAATCCCACCTCCCAATTTAAATTTAAATTATATGCCCTTTGGATGAAGGTTTTGAACTAGGGATTCTCTCTAAATAAGAACTTCAGTACCTAAGAGTAGAGGATCCGGAAACCGCAATATTCTACTACTTTCACAAAGTGCACAAATTCTACTACTTGCACAAAGTGCACAAAAATGCCAGAAGCCCTCTGGGCCGTCCGATAATTACTGGGATTAACTCCCTGACTACCATAGTGACTCCCTGACACTATGTGGACTTTTTTTTTTACCTTGGTGTCCATGCCACTTCTCAATATCTTAGAAGAGATCATGACGTGTCCAGCACACAGAGTAATTTCATTTTGAGATTAATCTCTTTTATTCTGAACCACTACTTCTCATTCTGTGATCACATTTTTCGTTAATTAATTTTGTTGCAAACATACAAGTGCCTACCAGGTGAGCACCTTTCAATACTCACCTGAAAACAAATACACTTCGCTATCACGCTAGGCGCCATCCTCTTTTATGGAGACTCATTATGGAAATGAAGCCATTGACGATCAAACAATAAAGAATCTAAATTTTCATCATGTGTCAACATATCTTTAACATTGCATTCACTCCATGCTATGGAAAGAGCTATCACACATTGCAAGTTTTGAATGATCAGTGAAGATTCCGAGCCACCATTTAATCCTCCAAATGTGTCACCAGCACCAGCTGATGTTTGTCCTCTATCATGTACACTAACCTTTAGTTCAGGGCTTTAGCTGAGGTAACTATGGTTGTAGAATGGTCTGCAGCAGCCACAAGCTCAAATTATTGCAATTGAAACATAAATTTGTCTTCTTGGCAAGGATTTGTTGCATGGTACAGATGATCTCATTTTCTTTTGCTATTTCACTTTTTCCATTTTCAATAGTCACAGAAGTTGCTGCTTCCTTACTTAAAGTCAGTTTTTTCATGTCTAACTGTATGAACACCTTATCCAAATATGCAGCTTCCTGACTTTTGAAATGCTAATGGGGGCTTTGGTTGACCACATGTCCTTTGTACACAATGACATCTCACTTGAAGAATATATCTGAATTCTATTTGTATATATTGGGGCATATTTGTCAAGCTATCTGAAAGGCAGAATATTTCTAGTTGCCCATGGCAACTAATCACAGCTTTAAAATATTTATGAGCACTGGTAAAATGAACAAAATCTGAAAAGGAATCCAGCATCCAGGCAAAAAGACAAAATACAAAATCCAGCTCTAATCACAGAAAAAAAGGTTAAAAATGTAATATTCAAAAGTATTACGTTTTTAACCTTTTTTCAATAAAGTGGCGGATTTTATATTTTCATTTTTTATCTGGATGCTGGATTCCTTTTTGGATTTCTCCCTACAGATTACAATACTTGGTGTAATTCAGCTTAGAAAAAAAGAAGGTAATGGGAGACCTCATAGCAATGGAATGGAATACCTGAATGGCCAGAGAGCTTACCAACAATCTTATTATACCTATGTCTGTGGCCACAACAAGAGGGCATCCTCTATGCCTAGAGGAGAGAAGGTACTACGAATTCTTTTCTGTAAAAGCATTGATACTTTGGAACTCTCTACCAGATGATATTGTTCCGCTGATGTATGTTATTTATTCATGGATTCCTCGAACAAAAATATGACATGATGTGGGAACAAAACATTTTGACAATTTGATATTGATCCAGGAAGTTATTCCTTCTGCCATATTGGTGTCAGGAAGGAATTTCTCCTTGTTTTGGACCAGTTGGCATCGACTTGTAAGTTTTTTTTTCTGGATTAAAGCTTCATGATTTATAGGTTGGACTTGATAGAGCTTTTTCACCCTTGTTTCGCTGTCTATTAAACTATAAACTGTTTATACAAAATCACGGTCATTGTTCATTGATCAGATTATTTATTTTTGAATCACAATTAAATTGAAAAAAATTCTGCTTTTACTTCCAGATTATCTTCAATTTCCAGAGTCCTAAAAGAACACTGATGGAAGGAATGAAAAGTTTTATTAATAACTAAATAAAGAACAGAATTATACTTTTTTTTTATTACACAGTTTTCCACGTAAGATACCTTCAGAGGAGACAAACATGTGTTTGGTAAACACAGTGGAATCAAGTTTATGCCCTACAATGGGGGTAGAAAAGACATTTTCCTCATCTGTAGCCTCCTGCTTTCGCTATATTAATGTAACAAAATCTGTGGATAATCAAAAGCCCATTACTTCTTTGTGGTTCTCCACTATTTTCTCCATTATCGGTCTATCATCCAACTTATTTGCTTTTTGTGTCCTGATCAGTACATCTAGGAAGACTCACAGTCGTTCAAGGTCTTCTTTTTTAATCTTTCTAGGGGGTTTGGTAGTCACAGACTTCATGGGACTATTAGTGACTGGTATTATTGTGATGTTTTACCATATAACTCAATTTGACTGGAAGATTCTAGATCAAAACTGTTATCTCTGTAACTTTTTTGGACTATCTATGGTTTTTTATGGACAATGCCCTCTTTTGCTCGGTGCATCCATGGCTACTGAAAGATTTTTTGGTATAACTAAACCATTTTCACGTTCTGCCAATATTTCTAAAAAGAGAGCATACTTAATTGTTGTCTTTGTATGGTTTTTTGCTTTCTTTTTAGCTTTATTTCCTGTAATGGGCATTGGTAGTTACACCTTACAATACCCAAAGTCCTGGTGTTTTCTAACATTGCTACAGGACCCCAAGAATAGGGCATTTGGATTAATATTTTCCTTGGTTGGCATTTTTTCTGTCTGCCTTTCCTTCATTTTAAACACAGTCAGCGTTGTGACCCTTTGCAAAGTTTGCCATGACCGTGAGTCTGTTCAAAGACGCAGAAACAGTGAAGTAGAAATGATGGTCCAGCTCGTTGGAATTATGATAATTGCTAGTATCTGCTGGTTTCCATTGTTGGTAAGTCTCTATTCTTCCAATTTATTTATTTATTAGGATTGACTCAAATTACAAAAATCTTCAGAGTGCAAGGACACCGACCCAGAGTGTGATGTGAGGATGTGGAGATAGCACCAACTTTAACTTAATCTCCTATTAGTTATAAATGGCTTTTTTCACAGTAGGCTAAGACTATATGGTGTTTTGTAGTGTGTTACATGTGTATTTGTATATAATCATGTGTGTAACATTGATCTCTGGAAGTTTGTAGTCCTGGAATGTTGTACACTCCTTCAGAAGTCTTGGCCATTCAGCAGATCCAGTGGGGGTTTGCTGTACTAGTGTAATAAATTCCCACCCCCTACTAGGTGATAATCAGATAGCAGAGGAAGTTGGGGTGGATTTGGGTGTGGGGCTGTTGTTTGAAACCTTTTGTAGAAAGAGTTGTTGATGAACCTTGGTCTTGAGAGCAAGCTGAGCATTCTTCCATAGGACATGGCTGTATATTGGACTAAAACTTAAGAAATATCGCTCAGTGCTTGTCTTCTCGGATCACAAGGACCTTTCGTGACAGCTTTTACAAAAAGATGCCTCAGGCTGTGTTCACACTCAACTGAAACACTTTGTAGTGCATCAGATGAAGTAAATCTCAAAAGTTTTAAGGCCTTTATGCTTGCTTTTGGGAATCAGTAACCTGTTTTGCCTTGTTAACTGAATATTTGTTGGTTGTTGAAGAAGGTAATTTAAAATGGTGCTGGTCACTCACACACTTCTGTGCCTGCTGTTGCATGTTGGATAACACAACATATGTTGCCAGCTCCCAAACACAAGCATTTAACGTCTAATCACATTTGCATAGGAGAGTGCATGCAATTCAATGCACAGCTTCAGGTGTCTCTTCTGAATTTGAGGACACTGACATTGTTCTTTCATAAGTTATTGTATACATTGTAAGAGTGTGAATCTAGGGGGCGCTGGAGAGCAACCCACAACCAGGGTTGAAAAGGACCTTGACAACTCCCATCCCTGGCCAACTCCAGAGGGAGAGCTCACAGCAAGCCAGTGCTGTGTGTCCAGCAGTCATCAGGAGGACTCTGGACCAGTTGGAGACAGACAGGTGACCTGTTCCAAGAGGACTGGGATCCAGAAATGACATTGTTTTGTTTGAGCTCACCAAGAGCGAGAGAAGGAACCCCAGCAGTGTTCCTTGAACCTAGAAGGTAGCTACGATTCAAGAAGTGAGGTAGTGCCTTAAGTAGAGGCTAAGCTGTTTTTTTTGTTCCTGTAATAGTTTTAAAGCTGAATAAAGCTGTTTTCTTTTGGATGGCTACAAGCTCCTACGTGACTGTTTTGGTGCTCAGCATCACAAAAGTCGCCTGTGAGGTCCAGAGGCTTCTACTTTTGATGCTAAATTACCCCACAAACCCCACAATATGTATTTCATAAACAATTTACTCATGATTGGTGTACTCCTCAGCAACTACTTGCAAGATCCCAAGCTTTGGCATGAAGCTTGTTTGGAACATTAGAACAATGGACTTCATAAGTGGCACAGTGTACATCACGTGCCATGTATGCTTTCCTTGAACAGCCATTTGAGGGGCAATACTGCTGTGTGGGATATGGGAAAATTGCTCATCTAGAAGCCCAGATTCTGTATCTAAATTAGCAAGTTTCAAGGCTGCGGGCAATTGACAATATGGAGCGAAGTTTGCTGCTCCTGGAGCACAATCTCTTTGGGTATGTGGATGGAAGTATGGAGGTGCAGAGTGTGGGTTTATTTTACCCAGGAAAATAAACTGGTGGAAGACACAATGAGAAATAATGTAAATTCTCTTTAGAATGTCAACAGTGTAGCCCAGGAAGAGGTACGGCAGCACCTCACAACCACTAAGATAGATAAATCACCGTGGCCAGATGGCATACACCCCTGGGTTCTGCAAGAATTACTTACTGTGATAGACAGAGCGTTATTTTTAATATTTGAAGATTCCTTGAAGACTGTTTATGTTCCACAGGGTTGGCGCATAGCAAATGTGGTACCAATATACAAAAAAGGATCAAAAAGCGATCCTGGAAACTACAGACCCTTGAGTCTACATTCTCTGGTGGGGAAATATTTGAGGGGTTTGTTAAAGATGCTATCCTGGAGTATCTCACTGTACATAACCTTATAACCCATCGTCAGCATGGGTTTATGAGAGATTGGTCCCGTCAGACTAATCTGATTTCTACGAGGAAGTAAGTTCCAGACTAAATCTGGGGGAAGCTGTGGATGTTGTATATCTGGACTTTTCAAAGGCATTTGACACCTTGCCGCATAGAAGGTTGGTATATAAAATGAGACTGCTTGGACTAGGGGAAAATCCGTGTATATGGGTAAGTAATTGTCTTAGTGATAGAAAACAGAGGGCCGTCATTAATGGCACATTCTCAGATTGGGTTGACGTTACCAGTGGAGTGCCACAGGGGTCAGTATTGGGGCCACTTCTATTTAATATTTTTATTAATGACCTTGTAGTGGGTTTACACAGTCAGGTTTTAATATTTGCAGATGATACTAAGCTGTGTATAGTAATAAATACTGAGGTCGATAGTTTAGCATTACAGAGGGATTTGTGGAAGCTTAAGGAGTGGGCAGAGAATTGGTTCATGAGGTTTAATGTAGATAAATGCAAAGTTATACACTTGGGCCATGGAAAAAAAAGTACAATTATGTTCTAAACAGTCAATTACTTGGTAAAGCTGGAGCTCAAAAGGACTTGCCGACCCAGTGCTGTGCTGTACTATTGCATCCAGCTTCTGCTGCTGTCTCCCAAACAAAGCTTGTGCCAGATGGTGCTGATGTCAGCTGTATACCACAGCTGACACCTGCTTGTGGAGATTCCTCCGATCGTGGGTGTAAACCCCATATCAGAGGATCGCTTGTTCAAGCCAACTTAAAAAAAAAAAAAAATTTACACAATTAATAAAGTTTTAAAAAAATAAAAATGCATTAACCCCTTAACAAAAAGGGCTTGTTTATGCATTTCCATATTCCACTCCCCACCTTCAAAAATCTATAACTTTTTTAGTTTTCCATGTAAGGAGATGTATTATGGCTTGTTTTCTGCGTAACAAATTTCACTTCATAGTGATGGTATTTAATATTCCATGCTGTGTACTGGGAAGCGGAAAAAAATTCCAGATACAATGAAATAACGCAAAAAAAGCGGTAGTTTAGAGCAGCCGCGACCGCTTGGAGCCGCAGCACGCCATTACCACGTGGCGGAAAGCTCGGAGTGCAGAGCACAGCAGCGTGCAGCACCGCCCGCGGACTGGCCAGGGACAACAGGTCAGCACAGCCAGCCAAACCGGCCACCGACACCCCAAACCCGGGGAGCAGTACCAACAAATCAGACAGGTGTACTGTCCACAGCTAAGCCCTCACCGCGGGAACCCCCCTCCTCCTCCCCCCTGGCTTAATAGCAGCACTGCTAACAGTGATAGCCCTGTCCAAATTGGCGGGCTGCCACAGAGACATCAGGACAGCCCTGTCCGTCAGTCCAGCCAGATCACAGCTTCATAAGCCGAAGATCTCTTCTTTACTTATACCGACCCTCAGTGCAGGCTGCTACGCATCCATCAGGGCAGACCTGCCTGATTCCATTCGGGGATTGCTGAGAGAACATAATACTCCCTAAGAGCCGAGCTGCTACGCAAACATCAGGGCAGACTCGTTCCTCCTTTTAAACTGGCCAGGCACCCCTAGCCATAAAGTGCACGGAGAGATATCTACTGCGCAGTGCGCAAAAAAGTAAACCGGGAGAGGAACCTGAGGAGGGCCACACAATGCCGAGCCAACAACTGACCTCCTTGCCACCCACACAGGGAGCCATATCTGACACACCAACTGCAAGTGGCTCTGAGGAGAATGAGAGGCAGATGATGTGCACAACAACCAACGCAGGCTACACCACCATAACAGGCCTACAATTGAACTACCAGCTCCTAGCGGCAGAAGTGGTGGCGAAACTAGCTCCAGATATACAAAAAGCTTTGGAATCATCCATACAAACAGCAGTGCAATCGCTCCAAAAAAAATTTACACAACAGGCTAACCAGCTATTAGTAATGGAGCAGAGTCTCGGACACAGAAGACTCGCAAGAAACAACGAGACGCAAGTTGGAGGAAGTCTCCCTTGAAGTTAAACGCATGAATGATAACATAGATGACATCGAAAACCGTTCCAGGAGAAATAACTTGCGACTGGTGGGGCTACCAGAATCGATTCCCCCAGGGGATCTCCAAACCTTCTGTGAACTGGAACTCCCAAAAGCCTTGGGCATCACGGGCAGATGCAGGGTGGAACGGGCTTACAGATTAGGCCCAGATCTGAAACTCACAAATTCACAACTTACCACCAGAGATCTGGAAACGCTACGGCCTAGGCAAGTGATCATGTGCTATTTGGACATTAATGACAAAACTGACATCATAAGGGCATTTCGCCAACGCACTCGCCCCTTGGTATTTAGAAATTCCAAACTGCTTCTATTCCAAGATTACTCCACAGAGGTCACCAAGAGGAGAAGAGCTTTCAGCCAAATTTGCACAGCACTAGTGGAGAAACGTATACGATTTCAACTGGCATTTCCTGCAACGCTGAAAGTGTTCTATGAAGATGGCGCAATGGGGTCCTACACAACACCAAAATCAGCAGAAGATGCATTAATGAAACACCGTGTTCTCACAGCATCCCAACTCCGAGCGGGAAGAGGAAGAAGAGAAACTTCACCATCACCTCACAAGGGCTCGAGACGTCGGATGCGCAGCCGTGATTCCAGGTCCCCTTCTCCGGAGGCTGGATTGAACTTTCCTAGATCGCTCAGGAGAGAATGATTCGGGACTGCCGGAGCTGGTGGGGTAAGACGGCACATGCCGAGAAAAGAGAATGTAATCCAGAGTATTTAAATACGTTGGACATGCTACTTACACCTTAATTGAACATTTCTTTCTAACACAATACCCCACCACCTCACACAAGTGAAACATGGAGGTGCATAATTCATACACATCCCACTGGTCAGAACGCATAAGTCAACTGGCCACAACACCACACTTGCGTTCGCCGAACATAGGCGGTTCCAGATATTAATGCCGGGAGCTCCAGGTGCTTCTCTTACCCCGAAAAAAGAGAAGTCACACAGCCCAGAGGGTGATAGAGACTGTATTCCCTCATAGGCTTAAGTTGGGTGCTGAAAAGGCACTAGTTTTACTGTTGTAGTTTACTGACTGTTAAAGTGTTTGTATGTATTGGTATTTTGCCATTAAGCTGTACCTGTTAAACAATTTTAGAGATGTTAAGCAGATGTTAGATGTGAAATGCCCTGGGGGGGGCCTTGTCCAAAAATTGCGGGAAAAGGGAGCTCACCATCGATCTGCCCCAATACAAACAATAAACCAGCTCCAGTACCATGATAGCATCATAACAAGCAAAGTATGAAAGTTATAACATGGAATGTTAAGGGACTACGTTCCCCACAGAAACGCACAAAAATTTAGAGACACCTAGGGCGGGCACGACCAGATGTTGCCCTGCTACAGGAAACCCATTTGGAAGATGAGGACTTTAAGCGCCTCAAGAAATTTTGGGTAGGAGAGGTGGTGGGCTCCCCTGCGCGAAACCGTAAAGCAGGCGTCTTGATCCTATTACATAAGAATTTTACTGGGAAAATTGTCAGCCAGACACATGACACAGAAGGCAGATGGGTTAGTCTCCAGATAGATTATCAGGGAGAGACATGGTCTATCTACAACATATGTGGTCCCAACGAGGCAAACGGGCCCTTTTTTGATCAACTTACTATTACTCTTTTAAACGACAGCAATGAGCTGAAGATACTAGGGGGAGATATGAATGCGGTCTCATCCACAGCCGAAGACCGTAAACGCACCCACGCCACACAGCAGGTAACACGAACAGCAGTACGCCCAAATGATCAGACACTGACCAACTTTCTTCATAAGACAGGATTAAGTGATGCCTGGCGTACAATGCACCCTGATGCTAGGGAATTCACACATTACTCCCACCCTCATGAGAGCTGGTCACGCATAGATTACTTTCTCCTCTCAGAAAAGACCAGCAGGCGTCTGCTGGCAGCGGAAATTGGAGACCTACCTATCTGACCACTCCCCAGTACAAATTGACCTCCATAAAATGTACCCTAAAGGCACTGACATTTTGTGGAGGTTTCCCTCTTACATGACAAAAGACGACGCATTTATACAATTGCTTGAGGGGTGGTGGACCGAGCACGAATTTGAAAATGGGGCACACATAGAGGAGCCAGGGAAATTCTGGACATCAGCCAAAACAGTGATCAGGGGCAAGCTTATGGCCTATGGTGTACAACTAAAAAAGAAAATAGAGGCCCAATATATCAAAGCCAGCGCCACACTACGCTCAGCCTACACAGCATATTTGAATGACAACACCCCAATAAACAAACAGACATGGGAAGACACTAGAGCAACATATGAGACCTGGCTAGATAGAAAGGAGGAACAATATCGCCAACCTTTCGAAGCAGAGCTTTTCAGATATGGGAACAAATCGGGGCGCATGCTAGCGAAACTGGCTAAAGGTTGTTATAAACCGACCCACATCAACACGCTGGGTACATCATCAGGTCAGTTAGTCTCATCCCCAAAAGAGGTAAATACCACGCTTAAAGAATTCTTCTCCAACTTATACACAGATGTGGTGGTAGGGTAGGGAGAGGCGCACCAATATCTGGCAAATATTAACACTCCACGACTAACCCAGTCCCAAATAGATATCCTAAATGCAGACATCACATCAGAAGAAATAAGCAGAGCCATCTCCGATCTAAAAAATGAGAAAGCACCGGGCCATGATGGGTACACGGCAGAATTTTATAAAGCACTCAGGAGTAAAATCCTGCCAGTTCTGACAACATACTACAACGATCTGCTCAGGGGAGAATCACTTCCTTTACACTCTAAAACAGCACATATAAAGTTGCTACCCAAGGAAGGGAGGGACCAGTTAAATCCGGGCTCCTACCGCCCCATATCCCTCATCGACCAAGATGTGAAACTAGTGTCAAAAATCATGGCAGATAGACTGTCACAAAAAGTCCAATATATATGTTTTAAAACCACTTAAAAAGTGTACAAGTACACATATATACAAAAAACGGAGTGGATCCGAGCCAGTAACGAGGACCCACTCACAGCCACAGGTGTGTGCAGAGCACAGCAGTATGAGCAAATTTCTTACAATAGATATAAACAGCAGTTCAGGTAAGTATGCCTAAATGGAGTCCTATAAAGTGCGTTGCTATATAGTATCCAATGTGAACAACAGTATTATAAAAGTAACATCAAATCATTAAGGTAGACATAATGGAAATGAAACACATGGATACACAAAGTAAGACGTCCAAAAATCCAACACCGGACAAAGACCATAGGCACATCAGATGTGAAATTCAAGCTAGAGTAAATGGAGGAATGCTAAGAAGTAAACCTGTGGCTGGAGGCACCCCACGCGTTACGTCGCCTGATTGCGACTTCCTCAGGGGTAAGTGCCTACAGACCCGTGGAGCCTACCTTAAGAGTCCCAGAGATGCACCTCCGCACCAATCGCTAGCGTTTGTCCAGTACCTGCACCTGTGTGGGGTACAGGCACGTGATCGGCAAATGCCGGTAAAGCTATCGCGAGATTTGAGGTCCAATGCGCGCATGCGCATAAATCACAGATAGAAACTTCCAATAATAGGGTAAGAAGATCTATTATGCGCGTGCGCGCCACAATTGGCCTGATCATCGGTAACATGGTTCGGTAGAGCGGCGAATTATGCGCAAGCGCGTGCGCCAAAAACTAAGTTAAAGTGATCCATTATGCGCATGCGCGCCTCATTTGGATAGTTTGTAAATGCTGTCACTAGATGCAACTATGTATTATGCGCAAGCGTATATATCTCAAAGAGGACTTAAACAGATATATAAGTGCGAGCTAACGAAGGTAAGTATTGTAAAGTAAAATCTAAGAGGGAAGTATCACAACGCTCAGCATTTAGAATCAACACTGTGTAGATTGACAAAATCAAACAATAAGTGAATAAGATATAAAAAACTAAAAAGCTCTTTGAAAAAGTACACAAATCAAAAAAAATTTTTGAAAAAGTTTTTTTGTTCAAAAAATGATGAATCATAACATTACATCTAATCAAAAAATCGAAGTGCCCAAAATCACTGAAAAACTAAGTATTTTACTACTAATATACAAGGAATATTAAACGTGCAATATACAAGAGCACTCCCACAAATGGACAGTGAAAAGTAACCACTACAATAAAGTAGTAAGATGAATATTGACTAAAACCGTTGGAAGGTAAGGTAGCTGAAACTCTGAGACACAAAAAAGTAAGGCAGGCTCCACGGGTCACATATCAACCAGTACAAACAACGTGATTCACGCGGATACACATATATTGAGGACAAAAATAACACTCTAGTGTAGAGATATAATTCGGTATTTAGGACAAGATCAAATTAAGTTAGAGTAATAATCCAGTGGACTGGCGAAAACGTGATGGACAGCACAGGGGCTGGAGACCCAGAGCGGTCCCCAACCTGGATCTATAGAGGAAAACATTTTCAAACTGATGTAAAGCCTTTAAGAGAATTAATAGGGTGCTGCCATTAGAAATTCAGCATCATGGATATGCACATGAAGCCTTGGTAAAGCATAGTATTCAAATCCCAAGGGTCAGCACGGTCCGTCTCCAGGGATTCGAGTAAATTCATGGACCAATGGGTTCAATCGGATCTTCTTTGACATCCCTATTCGTCGGAAACACGAGGTTGTTCTAAAGGGCTGAGGTCACCAAGAGAAGATATCAGATGTATAACTCCTATCGAAGAAAAAATCTTTTGGTAAGTGATAGAAATAACAAGACAAAACCTGTGGGTCCTCGTGGATCCACCATAGTGTGAATAGAGAAACAAGTGTAAATACAATACCACAATTTACAAATAAATGTGACAAAAGCAAAAGGTGTGAAAGACAGAGTGTGGAAGCGTGCGATGAACCAATATAGGGGGGCCAGAAGAGTCCCATGACTACAAGGGGACCAGAGTGGTCCCAAGTGAAAAGAGGGTGAGGAAGTAAAACATGAATGAATGGTAAACAGTGAAATAGAATGCCCGAGCCTATGGGTGAACATGCCCACGGCTACAAAGACGTGTATAGTTCCCAGTGTATAGGAAAGACAATAAGAGAGAAACCCACACGCAGAGTGACCAAATCAAAGATAGAAGATATCAAACTTACCAATTCGGTGCTGTAGGGTGGAACAATGAATTTGGTGGGTAGAACCATTATCTCTGTTTGTAAAACCCTGAAAAGAGAAGATCTGAATTAATCCCCTGAGGGGCCAGGGAGCCCAAGCTGTAGATCCAGCGGGCCTCCCTTCTCAATAGTTCTGGAACCGGGTTTTCGCCCCTAATAGAGGGTCGTACAATGTCAAGGCCAACTACCAGTATACCCCGGGTCTTACCTGAATGTTCCCGTCGAAAATGTGTGGCCACCGTTGAGAGGGTTTTGCCTTGACTGAAGTGAAAATTGGCATTCAAAATACTCGAAAGGTGCTGTTGCACCCTCTTCCGCAATTCCTGGGTGGTCTGACCCACATACAATTTCCGACAAGGGCAGATCAAAGCATAAACTACATTTTTAGATTTACAGTTAATGTAATTTCGTAGTAGAAAAATTTTTTGATCTGTAGAACTCTGGATTTCCTTGCACGTTTTCATCAGAGGACAAACGGAACACCCACCACATGGGTGGGAACCAGTCAATTTCAGTCCTCTCCCCAGTGGTTTCCTGGGTCTCTGGTAGTGACTTGAGGTAAGTTTGTCCTTGAGGTTTTTAGCTCTCTTGGCAATAAGGCACGGTTTTTCAGAGATCAGATCACACAGTTTAGGTTCAGCCAACAGTATGTTCCAGTTTTTATTCAGTATGGTCCGTATATCTTTCCATTGGTTGTTGAAAGGGGACCCACAGGTTTTGTCTTGTTATTTCTATCACTTACCAAAAGATGTTTTCTTCGATAGGAGTTATACATCTGATATCTTCTCTTGGTGACCTCAGCCCTTTAGAACAACCTCGTGTTTCCGACGAATAGGGATGTCAAAGAAGATCCGATTGAACCCATTGGTCCATGAATTTACTCGAATCCCTGGAGACGGACCGTGCTGACCCTTGGGATTTGAATACTATGCTTTACCAAGGCTTCATGTGCATATCCCTGATGCTGAATTTCTAATGGCAGCACCCTATTAATTCTCTTAAAGGCTTTACATCAGTTTGAAAATGTTTTCCTCTATAGATCCAGGTTGGGGACCGCTCTGGGTCTCCAGCCCCTGTGCTGTCCATCACGTTTTCGCCAGTCCACTGGATTATTACTCTAACTTAATTTGATCTTGTCCTAAATACCGAATTATATCTCTACACTAGAGTGTTATTTTTGTCCTCAATATATGTGTATCCGCGTGAATCACGTTGTTTGTACTGGTTGATATGTGACCCGTGGAGCCTGCCTTACTTTTTTGTGTCTCAGAGTTTCAGCTACCTTACCTTCCAACGGTTTTAGTCAATATTCATCTTACTACTTTATTGTAGTGGTTACTTTTCACTGTCCATTTGTGGGAGTGCTCTTGTATATTGCACGTTTAATATTCCTTGTATATTAGTAGTAAAATACTTAGTTTTTCAGTGATTTTGGGCACTTCGATTTTTTGATTAGATGTAATGTTATGATTCATCATTTTTTGAACAAAAAAACTTTTTCAAAATTTTTTTTTGATTTGTGTACTTTTTCAAAGAGCTTTTTAGTTTTTTATATCTTATTCACTTATTGTTTGATTTTGTCAATCTACACAGTGTTGATTCTAAATGCTGAGCGTTGTGATACTTCCCTCTTAGATTTTACTTTACAATACTTACCTTCGTTAGCTCGCACTTATATATCTGTTTAAGTCCTCTTTGAGATATATACGCTTGCGCATAATACATAGTTGCATCTAGTGACAGCATTTACAAACTATCCAAATGAGGCGCGCATGCGCATAATGGATCACTTTAACTTAGTTTTTGGCGCACGCGCTTGCGCATAATTCGCCGCTCTACCGAACCATGTTACCGATGATCAGGCCAATTGTGGCGCGCACGCGCATAATAGATCTTCTTACCCTATTATTGGAAGTTTCTATCTGTGATTTATGCGCATGCGCGCATTGGACCTCAAATCTCGCGATAGCTTTACCGGCATTTGCCGATCACGTGCCTGTACCCCACACAGGTGCAGGTACTGGACAAACGCTAGCGATTGGTGCGGAGGTGCATCTCTGGGACTCTTAAGGTAGGCTCCACGGGTCTGTAGGCACTTAGCCCTGAGGAAGTCGCAATCAGGCGACGTAACGCGTGGGGTGCCTCCAGCCACAGGTTTACTTCTTAGCATTCCTCTATTTACTCTAGCTTGAATTTCACATCTGATGTGCCTATGGTCTTTGTCCGGTGTTGGATTTTTGGACGTCTTACTTTGTGTATCCATGTGTTTCATTTCCATTATGTCTACCTTAATGATTTGATGTTACTTTTATAATACTGTTGTTCACATTGGATACTATATAGCAACGCACTTTATAGGACTCCATTTAGGCATACTTACCTGAACTGCTGTTTATATCTATTGTAAGGAATTTGCTCATACTGCTGTGCTCTGCACACACCTGTGGCTGTGAGTGGGTCCTCGTTACTGGCTCGGATCCACTCCGTTTTTTGTATATATGTGTACTTGTACACTTTTTAAGTGGTTTTAAAACATATATATTGGACTTCTTGTATTTGTATATTGAAATAAAGTTTTTGGAATTTGTTGCCTATACACACTTGCCTTTTTCTTTTTGATTTCTAGCTCATCATTTGAGTGTGTTGGCTTTGTTGGTACACCTTATTGTGTATTTATACACACCCCATATTGTTTTGGTTCTAGATAGACTGTCACAATTCATGCCATCATTAATAAGCAAAGCTCAGGTGGGCTTTATTAAAGGCGGCAGTGACAAATGTTAGGAAGGTACTAACGGTTCTAGATAGAGTGCAGTCCACAGCCGGGGGAACACCCAGTCTTAGTGACGCTGGACGCTGAAAAACCCTTCGATAACATCAGGTGGCCCTGGCTGTGGAAGACACTGGAAAAATTTGGTTTCTCAGGGAAATTTTATGGATTCATCAGAAACCTATATAATGATCCCAAAGCATGCATCCACACCCCGGGATTCCTGTTGGACACATTTAAACTACAAAAAGGCACTCGTCAAGGTTGCCCATTATCTCCGCTGCTTTTTGATTTAGCACTGGAACCACTGGCAAGAGTATTGGAGGACACAGACCTATATAGAGGTATAAGGGTGGGAGAACAGGAAGTGAAACTAGCTATGTTCGAAGACGACATACTTCTCTTTCTTTCTGAACCGGCCCAAGAACTCCAAAAGGTACTAGACCACATAAGAGAATTTGGGAGTTTTGCAGGCCTACATATAAACATAACAAAAAGTGAAGCCCTTGACCTCTGCGCACACCACAGAGGGCCCGACTGGCCCCCTGATAATATTGACATCAAGTGGGCACATGCACATATAACATACCTGGGGATACGAATAGGCAGATCACCAAGTTCGATATATTCTCTCAACTACCCACCACTCATAACCAAAATTCTAGCAGAATTAATGCGCTGGCAACAACTTCCTCTCACAATGTTGGGTAGATCTTTAATGCGTGCGGTCGCACTTCGATGGTGGGTGCTATGCTGGATTAGGGATCCCACCCCAATGGTATTGAAGAGTAAAGTAATCCAAGCACTCCTTAAGGTAATTTTGTATGCCAGAAAGTGATATTTATTTACAGATTATTGATCACCAATCTGTAAATAAATATCACTTTCTGGCATACAAAATTACCTTAAGGAGTGCTTGGATTACTTTACTCTTCAATGTTGGGTAGATGTCACCTAATAAAAATGATCCCGTTCCCCAGACTCCTGTATCCACTGCAAACCATACCAATATTATTAAAGCATTCTGATGTAGACAAACTCATGAAAGCATTCCAGTCCTTCATAAGGAGGGGGAAGAGACCCCGGGTAACAGCCCGAAAACTTATGCTGAATAAATCAGAGGGGGGAGTCAATCTGCCCAACATTAGGGGCTATAACTTGGCGCGCCTCTTTCGCCACGTAATAGATTGGGTCCATGCCACTAACAAATTCTCTAATGTGGAACTAGAAACAGCCCTCGCAGCGCCACATGATTTAGTATCACTTTTACACACAAAATACAATAAATGGCCAACAATGGCAAAGGCCTCGGTAGTATTGAGAGACACATTGATAGCATGGAAAGAATTGCGCAAACTATACTCTCTCCCCTTCCTCCTCTCTAAGCACATGCCCCTATGGAAACATAAAGAATTCACCCCAGGCACTGAAAGCGCCCTATACAGACCGTGGAAAGAAAAGGGAATTAGGAAAGTAGGAGATTTACTCCACAAGACTGAACCAAGATGGTTGACGGAAAAGGAGCTGCAGGATAAATACACACTGACTGGGTGCATATCATTTACATACCACCAATTACACCATTTTCTCAGGGAAAGAGTAGCTGATGTAACAAAAGAGGCTTCAGAGACTTCCTTTACATCCTTCATGGGGACCCCACAGAGTATTCGATCCATTTCCTCACTGTACACAAGCATAAAAACACAGTTGCTTAAAGGGACCCAATTACAAGAGGGAAAATGCTGGGCTAGAAAGTTCCCGGAAGTCTATGAGGGTAGCATGAAGGGATGGGCCAAAGTCAGAAAATGTGTGGCGAGCGAACAATGGAGGGAAACCTTTTTTAGGATTTTACATCACGCCTACTATGGTTTCAACATACCCAAGACACCTTCCAAACCCGATAGACTAACAGCATGCCCGAAGTGCTCCGAACCAAATACACACCTCTGTATTTGCGATCACTCGCAAAACTACTGGCAATCAATCAAAGAACATATCCATACTCACTGGAAAGTTAACTTACATATGGACCCACTGCTTTTTCTCTTTCATATTGAAGAGGGAGGGGACGATCAAGAAGAGGATTACAACATTCGCTTAGACATTCATGCCCTACTATTAGTAGCAAAACGATGCATAATGAATAGAGATGAGCGAGCACTAAAATGCTCGGGTACTCGTTATTCGAGACAAACTTTTCCCGATGCTCGAGTGCTCGTCTCGAATAACGAGCCCCATTGAAGTCAATGGGAGACTCAAGCATTTTTCAAGGGGACCAAGGCTCTGCACAGGGAAGCTTGGCCAAACGCCTGGGAACCTCAGAAAAGTATGGAATCACCACGGAAATGGACAGGAAACAGCAGGGGCAGCATGCATGGATGCCTCTGAGGCTGCTTAATCGCACCATTATGCCAAAATTATGTGCAACAGCATGGCCATGACAGAGTGACCGAATGAGGCTAGATGGCATCTAAAACATCCAATAATTGACCCTAACACTATAGGGGACGGCATGCAGAGGCAGAGGCAGCAGTGGCAGGCTAGAGAGTCTCATGGCGACATACCCGAAATGGACTCAGGTTTCACCAAAGGAGGTGAAATGATTTCCTATGTGAACAAAAGGTTGACGGTATATTTAGTCGATAACACAGCATGGTGGCGACATAGTGACCAAGTTCCATAACGTATCTGGTGAAACACCCGAAAAATGAGCCTGACACAGCTCTTTTGATAAGGGGACAACATGTGGAGGCAGCCATGGAGACGACTTCCATGATTAAGAGCGACAGTATGGGGCATTCATATTGCGCTGCTATGATTGCAACTTCAGGTCTCCAGCATGGCGGCAACAGATGGGCCGAGTTCCACTATGTATCTGGTGAAACACCTGAAAATTCTGCCTGACACAGCTCGTTTGATAAGGGGATGATGTGCTGCATATCCTCTCGTGCTCCAGCGTCTGGGGTATAGAGAGTTGAAATGAGACATTGGTGGACGCTGTGGAGGATCGTGGAGGCAAAATGGACAGGAAACAGCAGGGGCAGCATGCATGGATGCCTCTGAGGCTGCCTAATCTTGGGATGGAGCTGGCGGTCCACTGCCAGGCGAGCTTTCGCCTGTCCAAGCCCCTGTCTCTCGGCTCCTCCCCACCCAAAATGGGCCTGGGGGCCAGAAGCGTTTACTTTGAAAAAATTATAATTTTCAAAGCAGGCCGGGTCGTTTGAATATTTCACCTAGGAATAATGGAATAGCATAGTGGTTCTATTTTTAATTGTTTTTACGGAAATGGTTCCATGATTAAGAGCGACAGTATGGGGCATCCATATTGCGCTGCTATGATTGCAACTTCAGGTCTCCAGCATGGCGGTGACAGATGGGCTGCGTTCCACTATGTATCTGGTGAAACACCTGAAAATTTTGCCTGACACAGCTCGTTTGATAAGGGGACGATGTATGGAGGCAGTGAACTAGTAGTAGATTAAAGGTGCTGCAGTTAAAACTATGTTAGTTGGATCTTGAGATGGAGCTGGCGCTCCGCTGCCAGGCGAGCTTTCGCCAATCCAAGCCCCTGTCTCTAGGCTACTCCCCAAACAGCACTTCTAAGAACCTTTTGTATAAGATCAAGCGTAGTAGCGTTCTTATAAGTTTAGGATATGGCGGGTGAGGGGAATGTAAACAGATGCGCAAGAAGCGCTGAAATAATATTGGTAAATGATAAAAGTTTGCCAGTATATTTTGTGGATTACACAGCAGGGTGGCGACAAAGTTAACAAGTTTGATGTGGAAGCCATGAAAACAACCCAAAATTCTGCCCGACACAGCTCGTTTGATAAGGGGACGATGTATGGAGGCAGCTATATGGACGACTTTTGGAGGCAGCTATGGCGATGACGTATGGAGGTAGCAATGGAGACAACGTGTGGAGCCAGCTAAAAAGACGACATGTGGAGGCTGGTATAGAGACAATTTAATTTGGATAGTGCCTGTATGTGGCAGTCCAAAAAAGTTTTCAAACCAGAGGAGCAGGTAGGTGGTCCTCCAGAAAAATTAAATAGATTTAGTGCCTGTATGTGGCACTCCCAAAAATTGCTTAAAACAGAGGACCGGGTAGGTGGCCCTCCAGAAAAATTAAATACATAGAATACTATAGCTAGAGCCAGTTGGCCCTGGCAAAAAATAGCCAGTTTCCTATGCTTTAGTGTACAAAGAGGAGGAGAAGGAGAACAATGAGGAGGAGGAGTGCATACATTATTCAGGTTGAGCTTCTTTCACCTGTTGGAGAATGAAAATCCGGAGAAATCCAGGCTTTATTCATCTTGATAAGCGTCAGCCTGTCAGCGCTGTCAGTCGACAGGCGTGTATGCTTATCGGTGATGATGCCACCAGCTGCACTGAAAACCCGCTCGGACAACACGCTAGCGGCAGGGCAGGCAAGAACCTCCAAGGCGTACAGCGCCAGTTCGTGCCACATGTCCAGCTTTGAAACCCAGTAGTTGTAGGGAGCGGTGTGATCATTTAGGACGATGGTATGGTCAGCTACGTACTCCCTCACCATCTTTCTGTAAAGATCAGCCCTACTCTGCCGAGACTGGGGCAGGTGACAGTGTCTTGCTGGGGTGACATAAAACTGGCAAAGGCCTTGTAAAGCGTACCCCTGCCAGTGCTGGAAAAGCTGCCTACTCGCCTACTCTCCCTCGCTACTTGTCCCGCAGAAGTACGCCCTCTGCCGCTAGCGCTGTCAGAAGGGAAATACTGTTTCAGCTTGTGCACCAGGGCCTGCTGGTATTCATGCATTCTCACACTCCTTTCCTCTCCAGGGATGAGAGTGGAAAGATTTTGCTTGTACCGTGGGTCCAGAAGAGTGAATACCCAGTAATCGGTGCTGGAATAAATTCTTTGAACGCGAGGGTCACGGGATAGGCAGCCTAGCATGAAATCTGCCATATGCGCCAGAGTCCCAACGCGCAAAAATTCACTCCCCTCACTGGCCTGACTGCCCATTTCCTCCTCCTCCAACTCCTCCAACTCCTCTTCTTCTGCCCATACACGCTGAACAGTGAAGGACTGAACAATGGTCCCCTCTTCTGTCTCGCCAATATTCTCCTCCTCTTCCTCCTCATCCTCCTCCACCTCCTCCGATATGCGCTGAGAAACAGACCTAAGGGTGCTTTGGCTATCAACAAGGGAATCTTCTTCCCCCGTCTCTTGTGACGAGCGCAAAGCTTCCGACTTCATGCTGACCAGAGAGTTTTTCAACAGGCCAAGCAGCGGGATGGTGAGGCTGATGATGGCGGCATCGCCACTGACCATCTGTGTTGACTCCTCAAAGTTACTCAGCACCTGACAGATATCAGACATCCACGTCCACTCCTCATTGTAGACTTGAGGAAGCTGACTGACCTGACTACCAGTTCTGGTGGAAGTTGACATCTGGCAGTCTACAATCGCTCTGCGCTGCTGGTAAACTCTGGATAACATGGTTAATGTTGAATTCCACCTCGTGGGCACGTCGCACAACAGTCGGTGAGCGGGCAGTTGGAGGCGGCGCTGCGCTGCCCTGAGAGTGGCAGCATCTGTGCTGGACTTCCTGAAATGTGCACAGATGCGGCGCACCTTTGTGAGCAAATCAGACAGATTGGGGTATGTCTTGAGGAAACGCTGAACTATGAGATTTAACACATGGGCCAGGCATGGCACATGTGTCAGTCTGCCGAGTTGCAGAGCCGCCACCAGGTTACGGCCGTTGTCACACACAACCATGCCTGGCTTCAGGTTCAGCGGTGCCAGCCACAGATCAGTCTGCGCCGTGATGCCCTGTAATAGCTCTTGGGCGGTGTGCCTTTTATCGCCTAGGCTCAGCAGTTTGAGCACCGCCTGCTGTCGCTTTGCAATGGCACTGCTGCTGTGCCTAGAGCTACCGACTGATGGCGCCATGCTCACGGATGGTAATTATGGAGGAGGAGGTGGAGGAGGGGTGGGAGGAGGAGGAGGCATAGTAGGCCTTTGAGACCTGGACCGAGGTAGGCCCCGCAATCCTCGGCGTTGGCAGTATATGAGCAGCCCCAGGGTCAGACTCGGTCCCAGCCTCCACCAAGTTAACCCAATGTGCCGTCAGCGATATATAGTGGCCCTGCCCGGCAGCACTCGTCCACGTGTCCGTGGTCAGGTGGACCTTGTCAGAAGCGGCGTTGGTCAGGGCACGGATGATGTTCACTGACACGTGCTTGTGCAGGGCTGGGACGGCACATTGGGAAAAGTAGTGGCGGCTGGGGACCGATCAACGAGGGGCGGCCGCCGCCATGAGGTTTCGAAAGGCCTTGGTCTCTACCAGCCTATAGGGCTTCATCTCCAGGCTAAGCAACTTGGAGATGTGGACATTGAGGGCTTGGGCGTGTGGATGGGTTGCGCTATACTTCCTTTTGCGCTCCAGCGTCTGGGGTATGGAGAGCTGAACGCTGGTGGATGCTGTGGAGGATCGTGGAGGCGAAGATGGGGTTTTCGCACGGGAGGTGTTTGGGCCGTGGTCCTGGGTAGGGGGCTGACTAGCAGATGACACAGGGGAAGGAGCAGTGGTGTGCCCGGCCGGAGGTGAACGGGCTTGGTGCCATTGAGTGGGGTGTTTAGCATTCATATGCCTGCGCATACTGGTGGTAGTTAAGCTAGTAGTGGTGGAACCCCTGCTGATCCTGGTTTGGCAAAGGTTGCACACCACAGTCTGTCGGTCATCCGGTGTTTCTTTAAAGAACCTCCAGACTTCTGAAAATCTAGCCCTCGCCACGGGAGCTTGACTACCGGCAACATTTGGCACTGATGCACCAGCTCTGGCCCTGCCTCTCCGTCTGGCCCCACCACTGCCTCTTCCAACCTGTTCTGCTATAGGACTCGCCTCCGTCTCAGAAGCACTGTGTTCACCCGGCCTATCAACCCAGCTTGGGTCTGTCACCTCATCATCCTCCGATCCCTCAGTCTGCTCCCCCCTCGGACTTCCTGCCCTGACAACAACTTCGCCACTGTCTGACAACCATGTCTCCTCATCGTCCGACACCTCTTTACACACTTCTTCCACTACGTCAATAATGTCATCATCACCCACAGAATGCGACTGGTGGAAAACCTGGGCATCGGAAAATTGCTCAGCAGCAACCGGACAAGTGGTTTGTGACTGTGGGAAGGGTCCAGAAAACAGTTCCTCAGAGTATGCCGCTTCAAATGCCAAATTTTGCTGGGAGGGGACAGACTGGGGGGAAGGAGGCTGAGGTGGAGGAGCCGGAGGAGTGCTGATTTCGGTGACATGGGTGGACTGCGTGGAAGACTGATTGGTGGACAAATGGCTAGAAGCATTGTCCGCAATCCACGACATCACCTCTTTGCACTGTTCTGACTTCAACAGTGCTCTACCACGAGTCCCAGTAACTTGAGACATGATGAACCTAGGGAGTGTAGCTCTGCGGTGTTCCCCTGCTCCCTCATCAGCAGGTGGTGTCTCACCCCACCCAGGACCATGGCCTCTGACCCCTGCAGTAGTTGGACGCCCACGTCCACGCCCTCGTCCTCTACCCCTAGATCCACTAGTCTAGAGGACTAGTCTACTTCCAAATTAAAGTGTAAACTTTTAATTTTTTTTTTGTGTGTTTATTTTTTTTTTTTTTTTTTTTTAACAAAACGATGCTTTCCTATTGCTATGGCTAGTTTCTAACCTACACTGACAGCACACAACTGGATTTTGTGCTGTGCCTGATGAGTTTGAGCTATAAAATGAAATAAAGGTAAAAAAAAAAAAAAATCAGCAGACTCTGCCTAATTCTAATCAAACCCCTAATAAATTGTCCCACTTCGGTGTTTGAGGTGGATATGCGTGTCACTAAGAGCTAAACACAATGGTCGCAGGTCTCCCAGCAAATTCCTCACAATATGGTACTAGCTGCACTACTAATGCCAGCAAGCCCAGCCACAAGCAAACCAAAAAAAGGAAAATATAACACTATTGTAGGCCTAAGTAAGCCGTTGGGGTTCTCCTATGGCTATTTTGTAGCCGACACTGAAAGCACACTGCTTTGCAAGATGAGTTTGAGCTATAAAATGAAATAAAGGTAAAAAAAAAAAATAAATCAGCAGACTCTGCCTAATTCTAATCAAACCCCTAATAAATTGTCCCACTTCGGTGTTTGAGGTGGATATGCGTCTCACTAAGAGCTAAACACAACGGTCGCAGGTCTCCCAGCAAATTCCTCACAATATGGTACTAGCTGCACTACTAATGCCAGCAAGCCCAGCCACAAACAAACAAAAAAAAGGAAAATATAACCCTATTGTAGGCCTAAGTAAGCCGTTGGGGTTCTCCTATGGCTATTTTGTAGCCGACACTGAAAGCACACTGCTTTGCAAGATGAGTTTGAGCTATAAAATGAAATAAAGGTAAAAAAAATAAATAAATCAGCAGACTCTGCCTAATTCTAATCAAACCCCTAATAAATTGTCCCACTATGGTGTTTGAGGTGGATATGCGTGTCACTAAGAGCTAAACACAACGGTCGCAGGTCTCCCAGCAAATTCCTCACAATATGGTACTAGCTGCACTACTAATGCCAGCAAGCCCAGCCGCAAGCAAACAAAAAAAAGGAAAATATAACGCTATTGTAGGCCTAAGTAAGCCGTTGGGGTCCTCCTATGGCTATTTTGTAGCCGACACTGAAAGCACACTGCTTTGCAAGATGAGTTTGAGCTATAAAATGAAATAAAGGTAAAAAAAATAAATAAATCAGCAGACTCTGCCTAATTCTAATCAAACCCCTAATAAATTGTCCCACTTCGGTGTTTGAGGTGGATATGCGTGTCACTAAGAGCTAAACACAACGGTCGCAGGTCTCCCAGCAAATTCCTCACAATATGGTACTAGCTGCACTACTAATGCCAGCAAGCCCAGCCACAAGCAAACAAAAAAAAGGAAAATATAACGCTATTGTAGGCCTAAGTAAGCCGTTGGGGTTCTCCTATGGCTATTTTGTAGCCGACACTGAAAGCACACTGCTTTGCAAGATGAGTTTGAGCTATAAAATTAAATAAAGGTAAAAAAAAAAAAAAAATCAGCAGACTCTGCCTAATTCTAATCAAACCCCTAATAAATTGTCCCACTTCGGTGTTTGAGGTGGATATGCGTGTCACTAAGAGCTAAACACAACGGTCGCAGGTCTCCCAGCAAATTCCTCACAATATGGTACTAGCTGCACTACTAATGCCAGCAAGCCCAGCCACAAGCAAACCAAAAAAAGGAAAATATAACGCTATTGTAGGCCTAAGTAAGCCGTTGGGGTTCTCCTATGGCTATTTTGTAGCCGACAATGAAAGCACACTGCTTTGCAAGATGAGTTTGAGCTATAAAATGAAATAAAGGTAAAAAAAAAAAAAAATCAGCAGACTCTGCCTAATTCTAATCAAACCATTAATAAATTGTCCCACTTTGGTGTTTGAGGTGGATATGTGTGTCACTAAGAGCTAAACACAACGGTAGCAAGTCCCCCTGCAAATTCCTCACAATATGGTACTAGCTGCACTACTAGTGCCAGCAAGCCCAGCCACAAGCAAATAAAAAAAAAAATGTATAACGTTATTGTAGCCCTAAGAAGGGCTGTTGGGTTCTTGTAGAATCACTCCTGCCTAACACTATTCTAATAGAACACCCTAACGCTTTCCCTGACCAGCAGCAGCTCTCTCCCTAGCGGCATCCAGACACAGAATGATCCGAGCAGCGCGGGCAGGGGCTAGTCTATTCCAGGGTCACCTGATCTGGCCAGCCAACCACTGCTATAGACGTGTAAGGGTACCACATCATGCTGGGTGGAGTGCAGAGTCTCCTGGCTTGTGATTGGCTCTGTTTCTGGCCGCCAAAAAGCAAAACGGCGGGAGATGCCATTTTCTCGAGCGGGCGAAGTATACGTCCGAGCAACGAGCAGTTTCGAGTACGCTAATGCTCGAACGAGCATCAAGCTCGGACGAGTATGTTCGCTCATCTCTAATAATGAACCATTGGATTCAACCGTCCATACCCACTGTTACTGAAGTAGTATCACAAATTAGAAATCTGGTTAGGTTAGACTGACTGGAAACCCTACGGCATAAAGAAAAGCAGGCCAAAGGTTTTTTCAGAAAATGGAAAATGTTTATTACCACACATATGTCAAGGGCAGAAATTATAGAACTAGTCACACCATTCCATCTAACTGAATGGTACAACACACAATTTCTAAAAGGCACATTGGGAGCTCTACAAATATAATATCCAGAGTGGTCACACCACAGAGAAACAATGCTCCCCCTCCCCCCCCACGATAGACCAAGCAGTGGGTCCTAGCAATATAGTGAGAAGCGTAAATAAATCAACAAACCCCCCCCCCCCCCAGGGATATCCGCAGCCTTTACTTGCAAGGTATCTCATGTCATTTCATGCGTTATTCTGTATGATATTTCATCTGTAATACCGGAGAACGTATTAAGATCAATGATATTGGAGCGTCAGCTCTGCCTCCAGCAAAAGGAAAGGTGTTTGAATTTAAGTTTTTCTTTTTCTGTTATGTATTGAAAACCAAATAAAATGTTTTTCAAAAAAAAAAAAAGAAGGTTCACAGACAGAGTCCTCTTCATATACACCAGGGGGGGGGGGGGGTTGTATGAAGCATTTGCGATTATAAAAGCAACTATGCCACCTCCATGACATGTGGGCGTGAACACAAGACATTTTAAGGTAAGGAAAAGCAAACAAGAAAAGAATCAATTACTGTTTAAAAATTCATAATTTAGATATGGAAAAAGTGTACCTCAGAAAGATATAGGGGCAGATTTACTTACCCGGCCCATTCGCGATCCAGCGGCGCGTTCTCTGCGGTGGATTCGGGTCCGGCCGGTATTCACTAAGGCAGTTCCTCCGACGTCCACCAGGTGGCGCTGCTGCGCTGAAAAGCATCCGGATGCCCTGAAATTCACCAAGCCGGACAAAGTGAAGGTAAGCGTGTCCCAAGCGACACATTTTCGGTTTTTAAATGCGGCGGTTTTTCCGAATATGTCGGGTTTTCGTTTGGCCACGCCCCCCGATTTCCGTCGCGCGCATGCCGGCGCCGATGCGCCACAATCCGATCGCGTGCGCCAAAATCCCGGGGCAATACATGGGAAATCGGCGCAAATCGGAAATATTCGGGTAATACGTAGGGAAAACGCGAATCGGGCCCTTAGTAAATGACCCCCATAATTTCATACAGGATCCACATACAGGTAAATGGGACATAAAGAAAACTCCTCTCAACATTATCTTAAAGTATCGCTATGCATTTAATAAATATACAGACTGATTATATCATAAAAATATGAAATGAAGGGCTATAGGGAGGAAAATAGCACATTGCATGAACACATGAAAAAGCCAATCATTGGTTACTAGAGATGAGCGAGCACTAAAATGCTCGAGTGCTCGTTACTCGAATCAAACTTTTTCCGATGCTCAACAATTAAATTTGGATAGTACCTGTATGTGGCAGTCCAAAAAAGTTTTCAAAACAGAGGACCGGGTAGGTGGCCCTCCAGAAAAATTAAATACATAGAGTACCTGTATGTGGCATTCCCAAAACATTTTTAAAACAGAGGACCAGGTAGGTGGCCCTCCAGAAAAATTAAATACATACAGTACAATAATAGCTACAGCCAGTTGGCCCTGGCAAAAAAATAGACAGTTGCCTCTACTTTAGTGTACAAAGAAGGAGGAGAATGAGGAGGAGGAGTGCATACATGAGAATTATTGAGGCTGAGCTGTTTTCACCTGGTGGAGAATAGAAATCATGAGAAATCCATGCTTGATTCATCTTGATAAGCATCAGCCTGTCAGCGCTGTCAGTCGACAGGCGTGTACGCTTATTGGTGATGATGCCACCAGCTGCACTGAAAACCCGCTCGGACAACATGCTAGCGGCAGGGCAGGCAAGAACCTCCAAGGCGTACAGCACTAGTTGGGGCCAGATGTCAAGCTTTGAAACCCAGTAGTTGTAGGTAGCTGTGTGATCATTTAGGACGATGGTATGGTCAGCTACGTACTCCCTCACCATCTTTCTGTAAAGATCACCCCTACTCTGCCGAGACTGGGGACAGGTGACAGTGTCTTGCTGGGGTGACATAAAACTGGCAAAGACCTTGTAAAGTGTATCCCTGCCAGTGCTGAACAAGCTGCCTTCTCACCTTCTATCCCTCACTACTTGTCCCGCAGAGGTGTGCCCTCTGCCGCTAGTGGTGTCAGATGGGAAAGACTGTTACAGCTTGTGCACCAGGGCCTGCTGGTATTCATGCACTCTCACACTCCTTTCCTCTACAGGGATGAGAGTGGAAAGATTTTGCTTGTACCGTGGGTCCAGGAGAGTGAATACCCAGTAATAGGTGCTGGAAAAAATTCTTTGAACACGTGGGTCACGGGATAGGAAGCCTAGCATGAAATCTGCCATATGCGCCAGAGTCCCTACGCACAAGAATTCACTCCCCTCACTGGCCTGACCCTCCATTTCCTCCTCCAATTCCTCTTCTTCTGCCCATACAAGCTGAACAGTTAATAAGGACTGAGCAATGGTCCCCTCTTCTGTCTCGCCGACATTCTCCTCCTCTTCCTCCTCATCCTCCTCCACCTCCTCCAATACGCGCTGAGAAACAGAACGGAGGGCGCTCTGGCTATCAACAAGGGGATCTTCTTCCCCCCGTGTCTTGTGACGAGCGCAAAGCTTCCGACTTTTTCAACGAAGAGCTTTTCAACAGGCCAAGCAGGGGGATGGTGAGGCTGATGATGGCGGCATCGCTACTGACCATCTGTGTTGACTCCTCAAAGTCACTCAGCACCTGGCAGATATCAGACATCCATGTCCACTCCTCATTGTAGACTTGAGGAAGTTGACTGACCTGACTAGCAGTTCTGGTGGAAGTTGACATCTGGCAGTCTACAATCACTCTGCGCTGCTGGTAAACTCTGAATACATGGTTAAAGTGGAATTCCATCTCGTGGGCAAGTCGCACAACAATGTGCACAAATGCGGCGCACCTTTGTGAGCAAATCAGACAGATTGGGGTATGTCTTGAGGAACCACTGAACTATCAGATTGAGCACATGGGCCAGGCATGGCACATGTGTCAGTCTGCCGAGTTGCAGAGCCGCCACTAGGTTACGGTCGTTGACACACACAACCATGCCTGGCTTCAGGTTCAGCGGTGCCAGCAACAGATTGGTCTGCGCCGTGTGCCTTTTATCGCCTAGGCTCAGCAGTTTGAGCACCATCTGCTGTCGTTTAGCGACGGCACTGCTGCTGCGCCTAGAGCTACCGACTGATGGCGCCATGCCCACGGATGGTAATTCGGAGGAGGTGGTGGAGGAGGGGTTGGAGGAGGAGGAGGCATAGTAGGCCTGAGAGACCGTGACCGAGGTAGGCCCCGCAATCCTTGGCGTCGGCAGTATATGAGCAGCCCCAGGGTAAGACTCGGTCTCAGCCTCCACCAAGTTAACCCAATGTGCCGTCAGTGATTTATAATGGCTGTGGTTCGGTGGAGCTTGTTAGAAACGGCTTTGTTCAGGGCACAGATGATGTTGTCTGACACGTGCTGGTGCAGGGCTGGGACGGCACATCGGGAAAAGTAGTGACGGCTAGGGACCGTATACCGAGGGGCGGCTGCCGCCATGAGGTTGCGAAAGGCCTTGGTTTATACCAGCCTATGGGGCAGCATCTCCAGGCTCAGTAATTTGGAGATGTGGAAGTTGAGGGCTTGGGCGTGTGGGTGGAACTGTATTTCCTCTTGCGCTCCAGAGTCTGGTGTATAGACAGCTGAACGCTGCACATGGAGACATTGGTGGACGCTGTGGAGGATCGTGGAGGCAAAGGTGGGGTTTTTAAAGTGTTTGTGCCGGGGTCCCGGGCAGGGGGCGTAATAGCAGAGGCAGCAAATGACACAGGGGAAGGAGCAGTGGTGGGCCCGACCGGAGGTGAACATCCTTGGTTCCATTGAGTGGGGTGGCACTCAAATGCTAAATACTGGTGGTGGTTAAGCTAGTAGTGGTGGAACCCCTGCTGACCCTGGTGTGGCACAGGTTGCACACCACAGTCCGTCAGTCATCCGCTGTTTCTTTAAAGAACCTCCAGACTTGAGAACATCTATCCCTTGTCATGGGAGCTTCACTACGTGAAACATTTGGCACTGATGCACCAGCTCTGGCCCTGCCTCTCTGTCTAGCCCCACCAACTGCCTCTTCCATCCTGTTCTGGTATAGGACTCGCCTCCATCTCAGAACCCCTGTCTTCACCCGGCCTATCAACCCAGCTTGGGTCTGTCACCTCATCATCCTCCGATCCCTCAGTCTGCTCCCCCCTCGGACTTCCTGCCCGGACGACAACTTCACCACTGTCTGACAACCATGTCTCCTCATCGTCCAACACCTCTTTACACACTTCTTCCACCACCTCAAGAATGTCATCATGACCCACAGACTGCGACCGTTGGAAAACCTGGGCATTGGGAAAGAGCTCAGCAGTAACCTGAGAAGTGATTTGTGACTCTGGGAAGGGTCCAGAAAACAGTTCCTCAGAGTATGCCGGATCAAATTCCAAATTTTCATGGGAGGGGGCAGACTGGGGGGAAGAAGGTTGAGGTGGAGGATCTAGAGGAGTGCTCACTTGGGTAACATGGGTGGACTGCGTGGAAGACTGACTGGTGGAAAAATGAATTGAAGCATTGTCCGCAATCCACGACATCACCTGTTCGCACTGTTGTGGCCTCAACAGTGCTCTACCACGAGTCCAGTAAGTTGAGACATGAAGCTAGGGAGTGTAGCTCTGCGTCGTTCCCCTGCTCCCTCATCAGCAGGTGGTGTCTCAACCCGCCCAGGACCATAGCCTCTGACCCCTGCAGTAATTGAATGCCCACGCCCTCGTCCTCTACCCTTAGCCCTCGGGTTCAACATTTTCCAAATCTTAGTCTATTTTATAGACAAAAGAGAAATGTAAACTGTAAATTTTTCTGGGGGTATTTTTTTTTTGTTTTGGATTTATAGAAGAACAAAACGCGCAGAAGAAATCAGACTGCAACCTCAGAAGATGATTGCTATATCTAGTTTCTAACCAACACTGACAGCACACAGAAGGATTTTGTACTGTGACTTTCACTTTAACTTTTGAAAAAAAAAAAAAATTCGGCAGACTGTGCCTAATTCAATCAAACCCCCAATAAATTGTCCCACTTAGATGTTTGAAATGGATATGTGTGTCACTAAGAGCCAAAAATAAAGTTCGCAAGTCTCCCTGCAAATTCGTCACAAAAGTGTAGTAGCTGCACTACTAGTGCCAGCAAGCCCAGCCACAAGCAAATAAAAAAAAATGCTATTGTAGCCCTAACAAGCAGCGCGGGCAGTAGCTAGTAAATTCCAGGGTCACCTGATCAGGCCAGCCAACTACTGCTCTTGACATGTAAGTGTACCTTGTGATGCTGGGTGTACTGCAGAGTCTCCTGGCCTGTGATTGGCTCTGTTTTTGGCCGCCAAAAATCAAAACAGCGAGAGATGCCATTTTCTCGAGCTGGCGAAATATTTGTCCGAGCAACGAGTAGTTGCGAGTACGCTAATGCACGAATGTGCATCAAGCTCGGATGAGCATGCTCGCTCATCTCTAATCCTAACATGTGAAGAGTATTTCAACCATATTTGTCCTCTAAAAATGGAACAGATCCCTCTCCCTTCAAAGCGCAACCCTGTGCGTACAACAGGGTATAATGTTGTACTGTCCGTACAACAGTGTATAATTCTAAAATGGGTATTGGCATACTCTGGAGCAATTGCACCCAATAGCGTGAGATGCATTTTACTTTTTAACCCCTTGTAAAGATGTACATTTTAGTGCTCAATGAATATATTAATTTCTAAAAGTTTTTTTGAATATTTTTAGGGGTGCAGTTTCTAAAATGGTGTCATTTGGGGGGGGGGTTCTATCATCTATATGATAAAGTCACTACTAACTAAATTGATCCCTCAAAAAATAGGAATGGATGATTTTCAGAAAGTTGTAAGTCTCCTAACATCCTCAAATAAAGAAAACAATGGAAAACGTTACTTATCAATTTATTTTGGTGATATGACATTTTTTGCCGAATTGCCATTTTTATAACACCTTAGATACCACCTATACCACCTAAAGTGTTCCAAAGTTTATCACCACGTAAAGTGACACATGTCCCATGTCAGGAAGGTGCAAAATGGCCATGTTTTTAAGGGGTTAAAGAGCATAGCTTTTAAAATGGGCTCACTTATATTGGTTTTACTGTTCTGGGATCTCAGTATGAGACTGTGACATAGACCTGAAATATAGTACAGAAAAATCTGCCCTCTAAAACTATTTCTTTCATAAAGCTTTACATTCAGTAAATGTTGGTTGTCAAGTTATTTTGGTTTTATGACTTTGTGTCATAAATGTAGAAAATTTTGAATTTTTAGATATTTCTGAATTTTCAGTTTCTTTCTTAATTAAATGCAAAACACATCACCCACATTTTTCAACTAACAAGAGGTTCAATATATCATGAGAAAACAATCTCAAGATCACTTGGATATGTTAAATGCAGAAGTTATAACTGCATGTCAGATTTGAAAAAAACAGCCTTTGTCAGAAAAGTGAAGATTGAGAAGGTTGTTAATCAGGGATAATAATAAATTGAATCAATGTCTTAAATAATGAAGGACATAGTACTTTTTATTAAAATATGGATGTTACATTAAATCATTACTTTAAAACTTGACCTTCATCTCCAACCTTCATATTTTGCAGATTTTCATTGTGCAAACAGTTCTGCAGCAACATAAGAATGAACTTATGGAAAAAGAAATCCCTAGAAACACAGAAAAACTGCTTCTGATATTTCTCAGAGTGGCAACCTGGAATCAGATTTTAGATCCTTGGGTTTATATCCTTTTTAGAAGAGCTGTTTTAAAGAGAATTTACCCCAGTTTAAATTCACGTCCCTCAGTTGTGTCATTGTATCCAACACTGACCATTTCCTTACGTCGGAACTGTCGCTGTGAATCAATCAATAATTAATCTAAGCATTGTTGACAACTCTTATTCTGTACCCTCTTGTATAATATCACATGTCATATTAAATATAGTCAATTATGGTTATTCTAGTAACGATTTTTTGTTTCTGAGAAGTATGTTCTCCAGAAATTATTGAAACTTTTCGGTACTAGCTGTTGCGCCCACCACTTTGTGAGATTCCTCAATAAAATACTAAAAAAATAGGCAAATGCAAAAGGGTAGTTAACTGGTGTTAGGAGATTTTAATATCATTCCCAATGGCACCTTAGATATCACCTCCTTGAGAAAAAGGACTTCTACAACCTTTGACCCATGACTCTATGATATGTTTAGATGCTTACATGCTTCCTTTAGGGAGTATGCCTTTTATACCCCCATTCACCAATCCTTTTCTCAAAAAGACCTGTTTCTCGCTAAGAGGAGTGTTCTATCCTTAGTTAAAGATGCCATCCCCATCCTATCCCGGACCCTGGCGCAACAACATCTTCTTGATATCTCTCCCTATGCATAGAGAATTAAAGATGCATTATATATCTTTAGTGAGTACATTAGAGACATTGCTATATTTTCCCTGAGTTCACGAAAGACCGCCAAGCCTCCAACGGGTCCAGGAGGGGATTGGTGACTCTCATGTCAGTGATGGAGACCTCTTGAATGCCTTTGGATGTGGAAAAAGCATTCAAAAGGATCAACTGGCAACTTGTTTTCTCTGCACTTCACAAATTTGACTTTATAGTCAAGGATTTTATTGCAGATAGGGTGACTATCTGCAATAAAATCCTTATATATCAGCCAGCCAGAGTCTGTGCAAATGGAGCACTTTTTGTTCCTTTTCCAATCACAAATGGTACCAGGCAGGGGTGTCCTCCCTTATATTCACCATTATTATGGAGCACTTTGCTGAGGCCATATGAATGAACCTTGATATTAGAGGGATTTCCACAGGAGGTAGCCAACATAGGATTGGCCTTTTTGCGGATGATACTATAATAGCAGTCTCTAATCCCCTAAATCAGTAAGGGAAATTACCTCCTTAATCCATCTCTTTGGTTGAGCCTCAGATTATAAAATCAATGAGTCAAAGTCATCCCTGTTAGAATTTAATATAGACCCCATGTTAAAGCTTCAAATAACTCAAGAATTTCTGTACCAATGGGCCAGGGCTACCATTCTATACCTTGGCATTCAATTAGTCTCCCCAATTAAAAAAAATAACTAAAATAAGTTAACATTAACCCCTTAATACAGAATCTCCAGAAGGAACTTGATTAGAGATGAGCGAACACACTCGTCCGAGCTTGATGCTCGTTCGAGCATTAGCGTACTCGCAACTGCTCGTTGACAAATATTTTGCCAGCTCGAGAAAATGGCATCTCCCGCCGTTTTGATTTTTGGCGGCCAGAAACAGAGCCAATCACAAGCCAGGAGACTCTGCACTCCACCCAGCATGACGTGGTACACTTACACGTCGATAGTGGTTGGCTGGCCTGATCAGGTGACCCTGGAATAGACTAGCTCCTGCCCGCGCTGCTCGCATCATTCTCTGTCTGGATGCCGTTAGGGAGAGAGCTGCTGCTGCTGCAGGGATAGTGTTAGGCTGTTATATTAGCTTACTGTTAGGCAGGAGTGAGTCGACAAGAAAACAACAGCCCTTGTTAGGGCTAGAATTTTTTTTTTCTTTGCTTGTGGCTGGGCTTGCTGGCACTAGTAGTGCAGCTAGTACCATATTGTGATGAATTTGCAGGGAGACTTGCGAACATTATATTTAGCTCTTAGTGACACACATATCCATCTCAAACACCTAAGTGGGACAATTTATTAGGGGTTTGATTGAATAAGGCACAGTCTGCAGATTTTTTATTTTTCTTTTTTTCAAAACTTAAAGTGACAGGCACACCACAAAATCCAGTTGTGTGCTGTCAGTGTAGGTTAGAAACTAGGCATACAAGAACCCAACCGGCTTTCTTAGGGCTACAATAGCATTATATATATATTTTGTTGATTTGCTTGTGGCTGGCCTTGCTGGGACTAGCAGTGCAGCTAGTGCCATATTGTGACGAATTTGCAGGGAGACTTGCGAACGTTCTATTTAGCTCTTAGTGACACACATATCCATCTCAAACACCTAAGTGTGACAATTTATTAGGGGTTTGATTGAATTAGGCACAGTCTGACGATTTTTTTTTTTTTAAACTTAAAGTGACAGGCACACCACAAAATCCAGTTGTGTGCTGTCAGTGTAGGTTAGAAACTAGCCATAGCAATCATCATCATCTTTTGTGGTTGCTGTGTGATTTCTTCTGATTGTTTTGTTCTTCTAAAGTTTACACTTTAATTTTGAAAATGTTGAACCCGAGGGCTAGGGGTAGAGGACGAGGGCGTCCAACTACTGCAGGGGTCAGAGGCGGTGGTGGTGGGCGGGTGAGACACCACCTGCTGATGAGGGAGCAGGGGAACGCCGCAGAGCTACACTCCCTGGGTTCAAGTTTTAAGTTACTGGGACTCGTGGTAGAGCACTGTTGAAGCCAGAACAGTGCGAACAGGTGATGTCGTGGATTGCGGACAATGCTTCTAGCCATTTGTCCACCAGTCAGTCTTCCACGCAGTCCACCCATGTCACTGAAATCGGCACTCCTCCAGCTCCTCCACCTCAGCCTCCTTCCCCCCAGTCTGCCCCCTCCCAGGAAAATTTGGCATTTGATCCGGCATACTCTGAGGAACTGTTTTCTGGACCATTCCTAGAGTCACAAACCACTTGTCCAGTTGCTGCTGAGCTCTTTCCCGATGCCCAGGTTTTCCACCGGTCACAGTCTGTGGGTGATGATGACATTGTTGACGTAGTGGAAGAAGTGTGTAAAGAGGTGTCGGACGATGAGGAGACACGGTTGTCAGACAGTGGTGAAGTTGTTGTAAGGGCAGGAAGTCCGAGGGGGGAGCAGACTGAGGGATCGGAGGATGATGAAATGACAGACCCAAGCTGGGTTGATAGGCTGGGTGAAGACAGTGCTTCTGAGACGGAGGCGAGTCCTCGATGAGAACAGGTTGGACCAGCCGGAGAGGAAGGGACAGAGCTGGTGCATCAGTGCCAAATGTTTAACGTAGTGAAGCTCCCGTGGCGAGGGCTAGATTTTCGGAAGTCTGGAGTTTCTTTAAAGAAACACCGGATGACCGACGGACTGTGGTGTGCAACCTGTGGCACACCAGGATCAGCAAGGGTTCCACCACTACCAGCTTAACCACCACCAGTATGCTCAGGCCGCCCCTCGGTATTTGGTCCCCAGCCGCCACTACTTTTCCAGATGTGCCGTCCCAGCCCTGCACCAGCACGTGTCAGACAACATCATCCATGCCCTGACCAACGCCGTTTCTGACATGGTCCACCTGAACACAGAGACGTGGACGGGTGCTGCCGGGCAGGGCCACTAAGTATCGCTGACGGCACATTGGGTTAACTTGGTGGAGGCTGGGACCGAGTCTGACCCTGGGGCTGGTCATACTGCCAATGCCGAGGATTGCGGGGCCTACCTCGGTCCAGGTCTCTCAGGCCTACTATGCCTCCTCCTCCTCCTCCCACCCCTGGCCCATGTGTTAAATCTCATAGTTCAGCGGTTCCTCAAGACATACCCCAATCCGTCTGATTTGCGCACGAAGGTGCGCCGCATCTGTGCGCATTTCAGGTAGTCCGGCACAGATGCTTCAACTCTCAGGGCAGCGCAGCACCTCCTCCAACTGCCCGGTCACCGACTGTTGTGCAATGTGCCCACGAGGTGGAATTCAACATTAACCATGTTATCCAGAGTTTACCAGCAGCGCAGAGCGATTGTAGACTGCCAGGTGTCAACTTTCACCAGAACTGGTAGTCAGGTCAGTCAGCTTCCTCAAGTCTATAATGAGGAGTGGACGTGGATGTCTAATATCTGTCAGGTGCTGAGTAACTTTGAGGAGTCAACACAGATGGTCAGTGGCAATGCTGCCATCATCAGCATCACGAGGCTGCTAGGCCTGTTGAAAAACTCTCTGGTCAGCATGAAGTCGGAAGCTTTGCACTTGTCACAAGAGACAGGGGAAGAAGATTCCCTTGTTGATAGCCAAAGCACCCTCAGGTCTGTTTCTCAGCGCATATCGGAGGAGGTGGAGGAGGATGAGGAGGAAGAGGATGAGAATGTTGGCGAGACAGAAAAGGGGAGCATTCTCAGTCCTTCACTGTTCAGCGTGTATGGGCAGAAGAAGAGGAGTTGGAGGAGGAGGAAATGGGCAGTAAGGCCAGTGAGGGGAGTGAATTTTTGCGCGTTGGGACTCTGGCGCATATGGCAGATTTCATGCTAGGCTGCCTATCCCTTGACCCTCGCGTTCAAAGAATTTATTCCAGCACCGATTACTGGGTATTCACTCTCCTGGACCCACGGTACAAGCAAAATCTTTCCACTCTCATCCCTGGAGAGGAAAGGAGTTTGAGAATGCATGAATACCAGCAGGCCCTGGTGCACAAGCTGAAACAGTATTTCCCTTCTGACAGCGCTAGTGGCAGAGGGCGTACTTCTTTGGGACAAGTAGCGAGGGAGAGTAGGCGAGCAGGCAGCTTGTCCAGCACTGGCAGGGGTACGCTTTACAAGGCCTTTGCCAGTTTTATGTCATCCCAGCAAGACACTGTCACCTGTGCCCAGTCTCGGCAGAGTAGGGCTGATCTTTACAGAAAGATGGTGAGGGAGTACGTAGCTGACCATACCATCGTCCTAAATGATCACACAGCTCCCTACAACTACTGGGTTTCAAAGCTGGACATGTTGCACGAACTGGCGCCTTACGCCTTGGAGGTTCTTGCCTGGCCTGCCGCTAGCGTGTTGTCTGAGCGGGTTTTCAGTGCAGATGGTGGCATGATCACCGATAAGCGTACACGCCTGTCGACTGACAGCGCTGACAGGCTGACGCTTATCAAGACGAATAAAGCCTGGATTTCACAGGATTTCCATTCTCCACCAGGTGAAAGAAGCTCAACCTGAATAATGTATGCACTCCTCCTCCTCATTTTCCTCCTTCTCCTCCTCTTTGTACACTAAAGCAGAGGAAACTGGCTATTTTTTGCCAGGGCCAACTGCTTCTAGCTATAGTACTCTATGTATTTAATTTTTCTGGAGGGCCACCTACCCGGTCCTCTGTTTTAAACAATTTTTGGGAGTGCCACATACAGGCACTATCCAAATTTAATTGTCTCCATAGTAGCCTTCACATGTCGTCTTTATAGCTGCCTCCACACGTTGTCTCCATTGCTACCTCCACACATCATCTCCATAGCTGCCTCCCAAAGTCGTCCATATAGCTGCCTCCATACATCGTCCCCTTAGCAAACGAACTGTGTCAGGCAGAATTTTGGGTTGTTTTCATGGCTTCCACATCAAACTTGTTAACTTTGTCGCCACCCTGCTGTGTTATCTACAACATATACTGGCAAACTTTTATCATTTACCGATATTATTTCAGCGCTTCTTGCGCATCTGTTTACATTCCCCCCATAACCAAAACTTATAAGAACAGTACTACACTTGATCTTATACAAAAGGTTCTTAGAAGTGGTGTTTGTAGCCCCCGCCTGCTTTGAAAATTATAATTTTTTCAAAGTAATGGCCCCCAGGCCCATTTTGGGTGGGGAGAAGGCGAGAGACAGGGGCTTGGACAAGCGAAAGCTCGCCTGGCAGCGGATCGCCAGCTCCATCCCAAGATTAGGCAGCCTCAGAGGCATCCATGCATACTGCCCCTGCTGTTGCCTGTCCATTTCGCATCCACGATCCTCCACAGCGTCCACCAATGTCTCCATGCGCAACTTTGCGCTGGAGCGTTAGAGGATATACAGCACATCATCCCCTTATTAAACGAGCTTTCAGGCAGAATTTTCAGTTGTTTCACCAGATGCATAATGGAACTCAGCGCATCTGTCGCCGCCATGCTGGAGACCTGAAGTTTCAATCATAGCAGCACAATATGGATGCCCCATACTGTCACTCTTAATCATGGAAGTCGTCTCCATGGCTGCCTCCACATGTCGTCCCCTTATCAAACGAGCTGCGTCAGGCTCATTTTTCGGGTGTTTCACAAGATACGTTTTGGAACTTGGTCACTATGTCTCCACCATGCTGTGTTATTGACTAAATATACAGTCAACCTTTTGTTCACAAAGGAAATCATTTCAGCGCTTCTTGCTCACCTCCTTTGGTTCCTCTTTGCCACCCATTGGTTTGAAGCCTGAGTCCATTTGGGGTATGTCGCCATGCCACTCTCTAGCCTGCCGCTGCTGCCGCTGCCTCTGTATGCCGTATTCTATAGTGTCAGGGTCAATTATTAAAGTTTTAGATGCTATCTAGCCTCATTCGGTCACTCTGTCATCGCCATGCTGTTGCCCATAATTTTGGCATAATGGTGCGATTTAGCAGCCTCAGAGGTATCCATGCATGCTGCCCCTGCTGTTTCCTGTCCATTTCCGTGGTGTTTCCATCATTTTCTGAGGTTTCCAGGTGTTTGGCCAAGCTTCCCTGTGCAAACCCTTGGTCCCCTTGAAAAATGCTCGAGTCTCCCATTCACTTCAATGGGGTTCGTTATTCGAGACGATCACTCGAGCATCGGGAAAAGTTCGTCTCGAATAACAAGCACCCGAGCATTTTAGTGCTTGCTCATCTCTAGTTAGGAGGCAAACTAATAGAATTTGTACATAAAGCTAGTTGGTCTCTTTTAGATCTGAGCAGAATAACCTGCTAGCTCATTCAGCAACAGAGATAATCACGAACTTAGCTCCTTTAGCAAGAAAGGCATGGAAAACAATGTGCGTCTTATCATTGAGATTATCTTGTTAGGAAATTGAGTTAGGAGGTAAACTAATAGTCTTTCTACATGAAGTCAGTTGGTCTCTTTTAGATCCGAGCAGAATAACCTGCTAGCAAATTCAGCAACAGAGATAATCACAAACTTAGCTCTTTTAGCAAGAAAGGCAAGGAAAACAATGTGCGTCTTATCATTGAGGTTGTCTTGTTAGGAAAATGAGTTAGGAGGCAAGCTAACAGTGTTTCTACATGAAGTCAGTTGGTCTCTTTTAGATCGGAGCTGAATGACCTCCTAGCTCATTCAGCAACGCAAATAATCACGAACTTAGCTCCCTTAGCAAGAAATGCATGGAAAACAATGTATGTCTTATCATTTAGTATGTCTTGTTAGGAAAATTAGTTAGGAGGCAAACTAACAGTGTTTCTACATGACGTCAGTTGGTCTCTTTTAGATCGAATCTGAATAATTGAGGTTGTCTTGTTAGGAAAATGAGTTAGGAGGTAAACTAACAGTGTTTCTACATGAAGTAAGTTGGTCTCTTTTAGATATGAGCAGAATAACTTGCTAGCTCATTCAGCAACAGAGATAATCACGAACTTAGCTCCTTTAGCAAGAAATGCATGGAAAACAATGTGCGTCTTTATCATTGAGGTTGTCTTGTTAGGAAAATAAGTTAGGAGGCAAACTAACAGTGTTTCTACATGAAGATCTTTTAGATCTGAGCAGAATAACCTGCTAGCTCGTTCAGCAACAGAGAACATCACAAACTTAGCTCCTTTAGCAAGAAAGGCATGGAAAACAATGTGCGTCTTATAATTGAGGTTGTCTTGTTAGGAAAATGAGTTAGGAGGCAAACTAACAGTGTTTCTACATGAAGTCAGTTGGTCTCTTTTAGATCGAATCTGAATGACTTTCTAGCTCATTCAGCAACAGAGATGATTACGAACTTAGCTTCCTCAGCAAGAAATGCATGGAAAACAATGTACTTCTTATCATTAAAGTTGTCTTGTTAGGAAAATGAGTTAGGAGGCAAACTATCAGTGTTTCTACATGAAGTTAGTTGGTTTCTTATAGATCTGAGTAGAATAACCTGCTAGCTCGTTCAGCAACAGAGATAATCACGAACTTATCTCCTTTAGCAAGAAATGCATGGAAAAAAATGTGTGTCTTATCATTTTAGATCTGAGCAGAATAACCTGCTAGTTTACGAACTTAGCTTCTTTAGCAAGAAATGCATGGAAAACAATGTGCGTCTTTTCATTGAGGTTGTCTTATTAGGAAAATAAGTTAGGAGGCAAACAGCGTTTCTACATGAAGTTAGTTGGTCTCTTTTAGATCGGAGCAGAATAACCTGCTAGCTCGTTCAGCAACAGAGATAATCACGAACTTAGCTCCTTTAGCAAGAAAGGCATGGAAAACACTGTGCTTCTTATCATTGAGGTTGTCTTGTTAGGAAAATGAGTTAGGAGGCAAACTAATAGAATTTGTACATAAAGTTAGTTTGTCTCTTTTAGATCTGAGCAGAATAACCTGCTAGCTCATTCAGCAACAGAGAACATCATGAACTTAGCTCCTTTAGCAAGAAAGGCATGGAAAACAATGTGCGTCTTATCATTGAGGTTGTCTTGTTAGAAAAATTAGTTAGGAGGCAAACTAACAGTGTTTCTACATGAAGTTAGGTTGTCTCTTTTAGATCTGAGCAGAATAACCTGCTAGCTCATTCAGCAACAGAGAACATCATGAACTTAGCTCCTTTAGCAAGAAAGGCATGGAAAACAATGTGCGTCTTATCATTAAGGTTGTCTTGTTAGGAAAATGAGTTAGGAGGCAAAATAACGGTGTTTCTACATGAACTTAGTTGGTCTCCTTTAGATCGGAGTTGAATAGCCGCCTAGCTCATTCAGCAACAGAGATAATCACGTTCTTGGCTCCTTTAGCAAGAAAGGCATGGAAAACACGGTGCTTCTTATCATTGAGGTTGTCTTGTTAGGAAAATGAGTTAGGAGGCAAACTAATAGAATTTGTACATAAAGTTAGTTTGTCTCTTTTAGATCTGAGCAGAATAACCTGCTAGGTCATTAAGCAACAGAGATAATCACGAACTTAGCTCCAGTAGCAAGAAATGCATGGAAAACAATGTGCGTCTTATCATTGAGGTTGTCTTGTTAGAAAAATTAGTTAGGAGGCAAACTAACAGTGTTTAAACATGAAGTTAGGTTGTCTCTTTTAGATCTGAGCAGAATAACCTGCTAGCTCATTCAGCAACAGAGAACATCATGAACTTAGCTCCTTTAGCAAGAAAGGCATGGAAAACAATGTGCGTCTTATCATTGAGGTTGTCTTGTTAGGAAAATGAGTTAGGAGGCAAAATAACGGTGTTTCTACATGAACTTAGTTGGTCTATTTTAGATCGAAGTTGAATAGCCTCCTAGCTCATTCAGCAACAGAGATAATCACGATCTTAGCTCCTTTAGCAAGAAATGCATGGAAAACAATGTGCGTCTTATTATTGAGGTTTTCTTGTTAGGAAAAAGAGTTAGAAGGCAAATTAACAGTGTTTCTACATGAATTCAGTTGGTCTCTTTTATATCTGAGCAGTATAAACTGCTAGCTCATTCATCAACTGTGATTTTCATGAATTTAGCTCCTTTAGCAAGAAATGCATGGAAAACAATGTGCATCTTATTATTGAGGTTGTTTTGTTAGGAAAATGAGTTAGGAGACAAAGTAACGGTGTTTCTACATGAAGTTAGTGAGTCTCACTTAGATTACAGTTGAATAGTCTCCTAGCACATTCAGCAACAGAGATAATCACGAACTTAGCTCCAGTAGCAAGAAATGCATGGAAAACAATGTGCGTCTTATCATTGAGGTTGTCTTGTTAGAAAAATGAGTTAGGAGACAAAATAACGGTGTTTCTACATTAAGTTAGTGTGTCTCTTTTAGATCGTAGTTGAATAGCCTCCTAGCTCATTTAGCAACAGAGGTAATCACGATCTTAGCTCTTTTAGCAAGAAATGCATGGAAAACAGTGTGCGTCTTATCATTGAGGTTGTCTTGTTAGGAAAATGAGTTAGGAGACAAAGTAACGGTGTTCCTACATGAAGTTAGTGAGTCTCTCTTAGATTAGAGTTGAATAGCCTCCCAGCTCATTCAGCAACAGAGATAATCACGATCTTAGCTCTTTTAGCAAGAAATGCATTGAAAACAGTGTTCGTCTTATCATTGAGGTTGTCCTGTTAGGAAAATGAGTAAGGAGACAAAATAATGGTATTTCTACATTAAGTTAGTGTGTCTCTTTTAGATCTGAGTTGAATAGCCCCCTATCTCATTCAGCAACAGAGATAATCACGATCTTAGCTCTTTTAGCAAGAAATGCATGAAAAAATGTGTTCGTCTTATCATTGAGGTTGTCTTGTTAGGAAAATGAGTTAGGAGACAAAGTAACGGTGTTCCGACATGAAGTTAGTGAGTCTCTATTAGATTAGAGTTGAATAGCCTCCTAGCTTATTCAGCAACAGAGATAATCACGAACTTAGCTCCTTTAGCAAGAAATGCATGGAAAACAATGTGCGTCTTATCATTGAGGTTGTCTTGTTAAGAAAATGAGTTAGGAGACAAAATAACGGTGTTTCTACATGAAGTTAGTGTGTCTCTTTTAGATCGGAGTTAAATTGCCTCCTAGCTCATTCAGCAACAGAGATAATCACGATCTTAGCTCTTTTAGCAAGAAATGCATTGAAAACAGTGTGCGTCTTATCATTGAGGTTGTCTTGTTAGGAAAATTAGTTAGGAAACTAAGTAACGGTGTTCCTACATGAAGTTAGTGAGTCTCTCCTAGATTAGAGTTGAATAGCGTCCTAGCTCATTCAGCAACAGAGACAATCACGATCTTAGCTCTTTTAGCTAGAAATGCATTGAAAACAGTGTGCGTCTTATCATTGAGGTTGTCTTGTTAGGAAAATGAGTTAGGAGACAAAGTAACGGTGTTCCTACATGAAGTTAGTGAGTCTCTCCTAGATTAGAGTTGAATAGCGTCCTAGCTCATTCAGCAACAGAGACAATCACGATCTTAGCTCTTTTAGCTAGAAATGCATTGAAAACAGTGTGCGTCTTATCATTGAGGTTGTCTTGTTAGGAAAATGAGTTAGGAGACAAAGTAACGGTGTTCCTACATGAAGTTAGTGAGTCTCTCCTAGATTAGAGTTGAATAGCGTCCTAGCTCATTCAGCAACAGAGACAATCACGATCTTAGCTCTTTTAGCTAGAAATGCATTGAAAACAGTGTGCGTCTTATCATTGAGGTTGTCTTGTTAGGAAAATGAGTTAGGAGAGAAAGTAACGGTGTTCCTACATGAAGTTAGTGAGTCTGTCCTAGATTAGAGTTGAATAGCGTCCTAGCTCATTCAGCAACAGAGACAATCACGATCTTAGCTCTTTTAGCTAGAAATGCATTGAAAACAGTGTGCGTCTTATCATTGAGGTTGTCTTGTTAGGAAAATGAGTTAGGAGACAAAGTAACGGTGTTCCTACATGAAGTTAGTGAGTCTCTCCTAGATTAGAGTTGAATAGCGTCCTAGCTCATTCAGCAACAGAGACAATCACGATCTTAGCTCTTTTAGCTAGAAATGCATTGAAAACAGTGTGCGTCTTATCATTGAGGTTGTCTTGTTAGGAAAATGAGTTAGGAGACAAAGTAACGGTGTTCCTACATGAAGTTAGTGAGTCTCTCCTAGATTAGAGTTGAATAGCGTCCTAGCTCATTCAGCAACAGAGACAATCACGATCTTAGCTCTTTTAGCTAGAAATGCATTGAAAACAGTGTGCGTCTTATCATTGAGGTTGTCTTGTTAGGAAAATGAGTTAGGAGACAAAGTAACGGTGTTCCTACATGAAGTTAGTGAGTCTCTCCTAGATTAGAGTTGAATAGCGTCCTAGCTCATTCAGCAACAGAGACAATCACGATCTTAGCTCTTTTAGCTAGAAATGCATTGAAAACAGTGTGCGTCTTATCATTGAGGTTGTCTTGTTAGGAAAATGAGTTAGGAGACAAAGTAACGGTGTTCCTACATGAAGTTAGTGAGTCTCTCCTAGATTAGAGTTGAATAGCGTCCTAGCTCATTCAGCAACAGAGACAATCACGATCTTAGCTCTTTTAGCTAGAAATGCATTGAAAACAGTGTGCGTCTTATCATTGAGGTTGTCTTGTTAGGAAAATGAGTTAGGAGACAAAGTAACGGTGTTCCTACATGAAGTTAGTGAGTCTCTCCTAGATTAGAGTTGAATAGCGTCCTAGCTCATTCAGCAACAGAGACAATCACGATCTTAGCTCTTTTAGCTAGAAATGCATTGAAAACAGTGTGCGTCTTATCATTGAGGTTGTCTTGTTAGGAAAATGAGTTAGGAGACAAAGTAACGGTGTTCCTACATGAAGTTAGTGAGTCTCTCCTAGATTAGAGTTGAATAGCGTCCTAGCTCATTCAGCAACAGAGACAATCACGATCTTAGCTCTTTTAGCTAGAAATGCATTGAAAACAGTGTGCGTCTTATCATTGAGGTTGTCTTGTTAGGAAAATGAGTTAGGAGACAAAGTAACGGTGTTCCTACATGAAGTTAGTGAGTCTCTCCTAGATTAGAGTTGAGTAGCGTCCTAGCTTATTCAGCAACAGAGACCATCACGATCTTAGCTCTTTTAGCTAGAAATGCATTGAAAACAGTGTGCGTCTTATCATTGAGGTTGTCTTGTTAGGAAAATGAGTTAGGAGACAAAGTAACGGTGTTCCTACATGAAGTTAGTGAGTCTCTCCTAGATTAGAGTTGAATAGCGTCCTAGCTCATTCAGCAACAGAGACAATCACGATCTTAGCTCTTTTAGTTAGAAATGCATTGAAAACAGTGTGCGTCTTATCATTGAGGTTGTCTTGTTAGGAAAATGAGTTAGGAGACAAAGTAACGGTGTTCCTACATGAAGTTAGTGAGTCTCTCCTAGATTAGAGTTGAATAGCGTCCTAGCTCATTCAGCAACAGAGACAATCACGATCTTAGCTCTTTTAGCTAGAAATGCATTGAAAACAGTGTGCGTCTTATCATTGAGGTTGTCTTGTTAGGAAAATGAGTTAGGAGACAAAGTAACGGTGTTCCTACATGAAGTTAGTGAGTCTCTCCTAGATTAGAGTTGAATAGCGTCCTAGCTCATTCAGCAACAGAGACAATCACGATCTTAGCTCTTTTAGCTAGAAATGCATTGAAAACAGTGTGCGTCTTATCATTGAGGTTGTCTTGTTAGGAAAATGAGTTAGGAGACAAAGTAACGGTGTTCCTACATGAAGTTAGTGAGTCTCTCCTAGATTAGAGTTGAATAGCGTCCTAGCTCATTCAGCAACAGAGACAATCACGATCTTAGCTCTTTTAGCTAGAAATGCATTGAAAACAGTGTGCGTCTTATCATTGAGGTTGTCTTGTTAGGAAAATGAGTTAGGAGACAAAGTAACGGTGTTCCTACATGAAGTTAGTGAGTCTCTCCTAGATTAGAGTTGAATAGCGTCCTAGCTCATTCAGCAACAGAGACAATCACGATCTTAGCTCTTTTAGCTAGAAATGCATTGAAAACAGTGTGCGTCTTATCATTGAGGTTGTCTTGTTAGGAAAATGAGTTAGGAGACAAAGTAACGGTGTTCCTACATGAAGTTAGTGAGTCTCTCCTAGATTAGAGTTGAATAGCGTCCTAGCTCATTCAGCAACAGAGACAATCACGATCTTAGCTCTTTTAGCTAGAAATGCATTGAAAACAGTGTGCGTCTTATCATTGAGGTTGTCTTGTTAGGAAAATGAGTTAGGAGAGAAAGTAACGGTGTTCCTACATGAAGTTAGTGAGCCTCTCCTAGATTAGAGTTGAATAGCGTCCTAGCTCATTCAGCAACAGAGACAATCACGATCTTAGCTCTTTTAGCTAGAAATGCATTGAAAACAGTGTGCGTCTTATCATTGAGGTTGTCTTGTTAGGAAAATGAGTTAGGAGACAAAGTAACGGTGTTCCTACATGAAGTTAGTGAGTCTCTCCTAGATTAGAGTTGAATAGCGTCCTAGCTCATTCAGCAACAGAGACAATCACGATCTTAGCTCTTTTAGCTAGAAATGCATTGAAAACAGTGTGCGTCTTATCATTGAGGTTGTCTTGTTAGGAAAATGAGTTAGGAGACAAAGTAACGGTGTTCCTACATGAAGTTAGTGAGTCTCTCCTAGATTAGAGTTGAATAGCGTCCTAGCTCATTCAGCAACAGAGACAATCACGATCTTAGCTCTTTTAGTTAGAAATGCATTGAAAACAGTGTGCGTCTTATCATTGAGGTTGTCTTGTTAGGAAAATGAGTTAGGAGACAAAGTAACGGTGTTCCTACATGAAGTTAGTGAGTCTCTCCTAGATTAGAGTTGAATAGCGTCCTAGCTCATTCAGCAACAGAGACAATCACGATCTTAGCTCTTTTAGCTAGAAATGCATTGAAAACAGTGTGCGTCTTATCATTGAGGTTGTCTTGTTAGGAAAATGAGTTAGGAGACAAAGTAACGGTGTTCCTACATGAAGTTAGTGAGTCTCTCCTAGATTAGAGTTGAATAGCGTCCTAGCTTCATTCAGCAACAGAGACAATCACGATCTTAGCTCTTTTAGCTTAGAAATGCATTGAAAACAGTGTGCGTCTTATCATTGAGGTTGTCTTGTTAGGAAAATGAGTTAGGAGACAAAGTAACGGTGTTCCTACATGAAGTTAGTGAGTCTCTCCTAGATTAGAGTTGAATAGCGTCCTAGCTCATTCAGCAACAGAGACATCACGATCTTAGCTCTTTTAGTTAGAAATGCATTGAAAACAGTGTGCGTCTTATCATTGAGGTTGTCTTGTTAGGAAAATGAGTTAGGAGACAAAGTAACGGTGTTCCTACATGAAGTTAGTGAGTCTCTCCTAGATTAGAGTTGAATAGCGTCCTAGCTCATTCAGCAACAGAGACAATCACGATCTTAGCTCTTTTAGCTAGAAATGCATTGAAAACAGTGTGCGTCTTATCATTGAGGTTGTCTTGTTAGGAAAATGAGTTAGGAGACAAAGTAACGGTGTTCCTACATGAAGTTAGTGAGTCTCTCCTAGATTAGAGTTGAATAGCGTCCTAGCTTATTCAGCAACAGAGACAATCACGATCTTAGCTCTTTTAGCTAGAAATGCATTGAAAACAGTGTGCGTCTTATCATTGAGGTTGTCTTGTTAGGAAAATGAGTTAGGAGACAAAGTAACGGTGTTCCTACATGAAGTTAGTGAGTCTCTCCTAGATTAGAGTTGAATAGCGTCCTAGCTCATTCAGCAACAGAGACAATCACGATCTTAGCTCTTTTAGCCTAGAAATGCATTGAAAACAGTGTGCGTCTTATCATTGAGGTTGTCTTGTTAGGAAAATGAGTTAGGAGACAAAGTAACGGTGTTCCTACATGAAGTTAGTGAGTCTCTCCTAGATTAGAGTTGAATAGCGTCCTAGGCTCATTCAGCAACAGAGACAATCACGATCTTAGCTCTTTTAGCTAGAAATGCATTGAAAACAGTGTGCGTCTTATCATTGAGGTTGTCTTGTTAGGAAAATGAGTTAGGAGACAAAGTAACGGTGTTCCTACATGAAGTTAGTGAGTCTCTCCTAGATTAGAGTTGAATAGCGTCCTAGCTCATTCAGCAACAGAGACAATCACGATCTTAGCTCTTTTAGCTAGAAATGCATTGAAAACAGTGTGCGTCTTATCATTGAGGTTGTCTTGTTAGGAAAATGAGTTAGGAGACAAAGTAACGGTGTTCCTACATGAAGTTAGTGAGTCTCTCCTAGATTAGAGTTGAATAGCGTCCTAGCTCATTCAGCAACAGAGACAATCACGATCTTAGCTCTTTTAGCTAGAAATGCATTGAAAACAGTGTGCGTCTTATCATTGAGGTTGTCTTGTTAGGAAAATGAGTTAGGAGACAAAGTAACGGTGTTCCTACATGAAGTTAGTGAGTCTCTCCTAGATTAGAGTTGAATAGCGTCCTAGCTCATTCAGCAACAGAGACAATCACGATCTTAGCTCTTTTAGCTAGAAATGCATTGAAAACAGTGTGCGTCTTATCATTGAGGTTGTCTTGTTAGGAAAATGAGTTAGGAGACAAAGTAACGGTGTTCCTACATGAAGTTAGTGAGTCTCTCCTAGATTAGAGTTGAATAGCGTCCTAGCTCATTCAGCAACAGAGACAATCACGATCTTAGCTCTTTTAGCTAGAAATGCATTGAAAACAGTGTGCGTCTTATCATTGAGGTTGTCTTGTTAGGAAAATGAGTTAGGAGACAAAGTAACGGTGTTCCTACATGAAGTTAGTGAGTCTCTCCTAGATTAGAGTTGAATAGCGTCCTAGCTCATTCAGCAACAGAGACAATCACGATCTTAGCTCTTTTAGCTAGAAATGCATTGAAAACGTGCGTCTTATCATTGAGGTTGTCTTGTTAGGAAAATGAGTTAGGAGACAAAGTAACGGTGTTCCTACATGAAGTTAGTGAGTCTCTCCTAGATTAGAGTTGAATAGCGTCCTAGCTCATTCAGCAACAGAGACAATCACGATCTTAGCTCTTTTAGCTAGAAATGCATTGAAAACAGTGTGCGTCTTATCATTGAGGTTGTCTTGTTAGGAAAATGAGTTAGGAGACAAAGTAACGGTGTTCCTACATGAAGTTAGTGAGTCTCTCCTAGATTAGAGTTGAATAGCGTCCTTAGCTCATTCAGCAACAGAGACCATCACGATCTTAGCTCTTTTAGCTAGAAATGCATTGAAAACAGTGTGCGTCTTATCATTGAGGTTGTCTTGTTAGGAAAATGAGTTAGGAGACAAAGTAACGGTGTTCCTACATGAAGTTAGTGAGTCTCTCCTAGATTAGAGTTGAATAGCGTCCTAGCTCATTCAGCAACAGAGACAATCACGATCTTAGCTCTTTTAGCTAGAAATGCATTGAAAACAGTGTGCGTCTTATCATTGAGGTTGTCTTGTTAGGAAAATGAGTTAGGAGACAAAGTAACGGTGTTCCTACATGAAGTTAGTGAGTCTCTCCTAGATTAGAGTTGAATAGCGTCCTAGCTCATTCAGCAACAGAGACCATCACGATCTTAGCTCTTTTAGCTAGAAATGCATTGAAAACAGTGTGCGTCTTATCATTGAGGTTGTCTTGTTAGGAAAATGAGTTAGGAGACAAAGTAACGGTGTTCCTACATGAAGTTAGTGAGTCTCTCCTAGATTAGAGTTGAATAGCGTCCTAGCTCATTCAGCAACTGAGACAATCACGATCTTAGCTCTTTTAGTTAGAAATGCATTGAAAACAGTGTGCGTCTTATCATTGAGGTTGTCTTGTTAGGAAAATGAGTTAGGAGACAAAGTAACGGTGTTCCTACATGAAGTTAGTGAGTCTCTCCTAGATTAGAGTTGAATAGCGTCCTAGCTCATTCAGCAACAGAGACAATCACGATCTTAGCTCTTTTAGCTAGAAATGCATTGAAAACAGTGTGCGTCTTATCATTGAGGTTGTCTTGTTAGGAAAATGAGTTAGGAGACAAAGTAACGGTGTTCCTACATGAAGTTAGTGAGTCTCTCCTAGATTAGAGTTGAATAGCGTCCTAGCTCATTCAGCAACAGAGACAATCACGATCTTAGCTCTTTTAGCTAGAAATGCATTGAAAACAGTGTGCGTCTTATCATTGAGGTTGTCTTGTTAGGAAAATGAGTTAGGAGACAAAGTAACGGTGTTCCTACATGAAGTTAGTGAGTCTCTCCTAGATTAGAGTTGAGTAGCGTCCTAGCTTATTCAGCAACAGAGACCATCACGATCTTAGCTCTTTTAGCTAGAAATGCATTGAAAACAGTGTGCGTCTTATCATTGAGGTTGTCTTGTTAGGAAAATGAGTTAGGAGACAAAGTAACGGTGTTCCTACATGAAGTTAGTGAGTCTCTCCTAGATTAGAGTTGAATAGCGTCCTAGCTCATTCAGCAACAGAGACAATCACGATCTTAGCTCTTTTAGTTAGAAATGCATTGAAAACAGTGTGCGTCTTATCATTGAGGTTGTCTTGTTAGGAAAATGAGTTAGGAGACAAAGTAACGGTGTTCCTACATGAAGTTAGTGAGTCTCTCCTAGATTAGAGTTGAATAGCGTCCTAGCTCATTCAGCAACAGAGACAATCACGATCTTAGCTCTTTTAGCTAGAAATGCATTGAAAACAGTGTGCGTCTTATCATTGAGGTTGTCTTGTTAGGAAAATGAGTTAGGAGACAAAGTAACGGTGTTCCTACATGAAGTTAGTGAGTCTCTCCTAGATTAGAGTTGAATAGCGTCCTAGCTCATTCAGCAACAGAGACAATCACGATCTTAGCTCTTTTAGCTAGAAATGCATTGAAAACAGTGTGCGTCTTATCATTGAGGTTGTCTTGTTAGGAAAATGAGTTAGGAGACAAAGTAACGGTGTTCCTACATGAAGTTAGTGAGTCTCTCCTAGATTAGAGTTGAATAGCGTCCTAGCTCATTCAGCAACAGAGACAATCACGATCTTAGCTCTTTTAGCTAGAAATGCATTGAAAACAGTGTGCGTCTTATCATTGAGGTTGTCTTGTTAGGAAAATGAGTTAGGAGACAAAGTAACGGTGTTCCTACATGAAGTTAGTGAGTCTCTCCTAGATTAGAGTTGAATAGCGTCCTAGCTCATTCAGCAACAGAGACAATCACGATCTTAGCTCTTTTAGCTAGAAATGCATTGAAAACAGTGTGCGTCTTATCATTGAGGTTGTCTTGTTAGGAAAATGAGTTAGGAGACAAAGTAACGGTGTTCCTACATGAAGTTAGTGAGTCTCTCCTAGATTAGAGTTGAATAGCGTCCTAGCTCATTCAGCAACAGAGACAATCACGATCTTAGCTCTTTTAGCTAGAAATGCATTGAAAACAGTGTGCGTCTTATCATTGAGGTTGTCTTGTTAGGAAAATGAGTTAGGAGACAAAGTAACGGTGTTCCTACATGAAGTTAGTGAGTCTCTCCTAGATTAGAGTTGAATAGCGTCCTAGCTCATTCAGCAACAGAGACAATCACGATCTTAGCTCTTTTAGCTAGAAATGCATTGAAAACAGTGTGCGTCTTATCATTGAGGTTGTCTTGTTAGGAAAATGAGTTAGGAGACAAAGTAACGGTGTTCCTACATGAAGTTAGTGAGTCTCTCCTAGATTAGAGTTGAATAGCGTCCTAGCTCATTCAGCAACAGAGACAATCACGATCTTAGCTCTTTTAGCTAGAAATGCATTGAAAACAGTGTGCGTCTTATCATTGAGGTTGTCTTGTTAGGAAAATGAGTTAGGAGACAAAGTAACGGTGTTCCTACATGAAGTTAGTGAGTCTCTCCTAGATTAGAGTTGAATAGCGTCCTAGCTCATTCAGCAACAGAGACAATCACGATCTTAGCTCTTTTAGCTAGAAATGCATTGAAAACAGTGTGCGTCTTATCATTGAGGTTGTCTTGTTAGGAAAATGAGTTAGGAGACAAAGTAACGGTGTTCCTACATGAAGTTAGTGAGTCTCTCCTAGATTAGAGTTGAATAGCGTCCTAGCTCATTCAGCAACAGAGACAATCACGATCTTAGCTCTTTTAGCTAGAAATGCATTGAAAACAGTGTGCGTCTTATCATTGAGGTTGTCTTGTTAGGAAAATGAGTTAGGAGACAAAGTAACGGTGTTCCTACATGAAGTTAGTGAGTCTCTCCTAGATTAGAGTTGAATAGCGTCCTAGCTCATTCAGCAACAGAGACAATCACGATCTTAGCTCTTTTAGCTAGAAATGCATTGAAAACAGTGTGCGTCTTATCATTGAGGTTGTCTTGTTAGGAAAATGAGTTAGGAGACAAAGTAACGGTGTTCCTACATGAAGTTAGTGAGTCTCTCCTAGATTAGAGTTGAATAGCGTCCTAGCTCATTCAGCAACAGAGACAATCACGATCTTAGCTCTTTTAGCTAGAAATGCATTGAAAACAGTGTGCGTCTTATCATTGAGGTTGTCTTGTTAGGAAAATGAGTTAGGAGACAAAGTAACGGTGTTCCTACATGAAGTTAGTGAGTCTCTCCTAGATTAGAGTTGAATAGCGTCCTAGCTCATTCAGCAACAGAGACAATCACGATCTTAGCTCTTTTAGCTAGAAATGCATTGAAAACAGTGTGCGTCTTATCATTGAGGTTGTCTTGTTAGGAAAATGAGTTAGGAGACAAAGTAACGGTGTTCCTACATGAAGTTAGTGAGTCTCTCCTAGATTAGAGTTGAATAGCGTCCTAGCTCATTCAGCAACAGAGACAATCACGATCTTAGCTCTTTTAGCTAGAAATGCATTGAAAACAGTGTGCGTCTTATCATTGAGGTTGTCTTGTTAGGAAAATGAGTTAGGAGACAAAGTAACGGTGTTCCTACATGAAGTTAGTGAGTCTCTCCTAGATTAGAGTTGAATAGCGTCCTAGCTCATTCAGCAACAGAGACAATCACGATCTTAGCTCTTTTAGCTAGAAATGCATTGAAAACAGTGTGCGTCTTATCATTGAGGTTGTCTTGTTAGGAAAATGAGTTAGGAGACAAAGTAACGGTGTTCCTACATGAAGTTAGTGAGTCTCTCCTAGATTAGAGTTGAATAGCGTCCTAGCTCATTCAGCAACAGAGACAATCACGATCTTAGCTCTTTTAGCTAGAAATGCATTGAAAACAGTGTGCGTCTTATCATTGAGGTTGTCTTGTTAGGAAAATGAGTTAGGAGACAAAGTAACGGTGTTCCTACATGAAGTTAGTGAGTCTCTCCTAGATTAGAGTTGAATAGCGTCCTAGCTCATTCAGCAACAGAGACAATCACGATCTTAGCTCTTTTAGCTAGAAATGCATTGAAAACAGTGTGCGTCTTATCATTGAGGTTGTCTTGTTAGGAAAATGAGTTAGGAGACAAAGTAACGGTGTTCCTACATGAAGTTAGTGAGTCTCTCCTAGATTAGAGTTGAATAGCGTCCTAGCTCATTCAGCAACAGAGACAATCACGATCTTAGCTC